>NC_065519.1:7869144-7885114 GCF_006386435.1 Epinephelus moara | reverse complement strand
GTGTGTGTGTGTGTGTGTGTGGGCTCGCGGCTCCTCCAGCAGCATTATTTATGGCAGGCGAGTGGGAGGTTTCATACGTTTTAATACTGTCTTCATTGACTACAAGGAGGGTAAAAAAGCTTTTTATCTCATTCATGTTATTCTGAAACAAGCACGACTTTTTTTTGGATCTCATTAACATGACAAAATGTTCCTTTATGAAACGTATAGGCTATCCTCGCTGCATCAGAGGGAGAATCCCTATAGGCGTTGCATTTCCACATCACAGAGAGCTAATGTGGATTGAACTCTTGGCTGCTTCTCTTGTTTTTATATGGGGAATCACAAAATGGCAAAGATTAGCCCGAGGCGATGTGGCATTAAGAGGCTTACATTAATATACATGCATTCATTACTTCATGGGGATTAAGGTGCAGCAGGACGGAGGAGAGATCCAGGCGGAGGAGAGGCACAGAGATGGAGGCTGAGAGAGACCACAGAGGAAGAAGAAAGAGAGGGAGAGATGATTGTGTAAGGATTTTGGCAAAAGGAAGGGAGAGGAGAGGAGGAGGAAACAAGAGGAGAGAAGAGGAAAGACAAGAAGATTAATGGAGAAGGAGAAGCAGAGGAGGAGAAAAAAGGAGGAGAGGATGAAATGAGTATAAGAAGAGACACTGAAAGAAGGAAACACGCAGAGGTATCACCTCCTTTGCATGTTTCCTTCTTTCAAGGAGGGAGCAAGGGAAGAAGTGACGCAAACCCCAGGAGACAAAAAAATGAGGAGGAGAAAAGAAGAGAAATAAAGGAGAGAAGAGATAAAAGGAAAAAGAAAGAGGAGAAGAGGAAGAGAGGAAACAAGGAGATGAGAGTAAGGAAAGAAGAGGAGATGGGAAAGAGGAGGTGAAAGGGGAAAAAGAGGAGATGAAATTACTGGAAAAGAGAGGAGGAAACAAGGAAATTAGAGGAGAAAGGAGAGGATAAGAGAAAGGGGGAAAACGAGGATAGGAGGAAAGAAGGACACCAGATAGGAGATGAGGAAAATTGAGGTGAGGAAAGAGGAGGAGGAGGTGGAGAAAAGAGTAGAAATACAGGAGAGAAGAGTCAGGTGAGAAAAAGAGGAGACGAGTGTAAGAGGAAAGAAGAGGAGAGGCGATGAGAGGCAAGGGAAGGAAAGGAAAGGAGAAAACCTCAGAGGACACGAGAAAACGAGAAGCAATAAAGGAGGGAGACAAGAAGAGAGGAGGTGAAAGAGGGAAAAACAAAGCGGAGATGAAAGGACTGGAAAGGAGAGGAGGAAATGAGGAGAGAAGACAAAGGAAACAAGGAAATTTGAGGAGAAAGGGAGAGGATAAAAGAAAGGCAGGAAACAAGGATAGGAGCAAAGAAGAGAAAAGAAGATGAAAGGCAAGGAGGAAACAAGGAAATAAAAGGAAAGAAGGAAACCAAAGAGGTGATGAGGAAACAAGAGAGGAGGCAAGAGAAGAAGAAAGGGAAGGGGGGAGGAGAAAAAAGAAAAAGAGGCAAGGAAAGGAGGAGACAGTGAGGAGGAAACAAGGAAATGAGTGGAGAGGATGAAAGAAGTGGAGAGGATATGAAACACATGATGGAAACAAGGAAAGGAAAAGGACAGGACAGGACAGGACAGGACAGGACAGGACAGGACAGGACAGGACAAGACAAGACAAGACAGGAAAGAGGGAAACCAGATAGGAAAGGATGAAAGAAGTGGAGAGGAGATGAAACACATGATGGAAACAAGGATAGGATATGTGTATAGTGACAGTAAAAGGCATTCTGATTCTGATTCTGATTCTGATAGGAAAGGAAAGGAAAGGAAAGGAAAGGAAAGGAAAGGAAAGGAAAGGAAAGGAAAAGGAAAGGAGAGAGGGGATGAAAGGAGGAGAAAATGGGAAGAGAATGAATAGAGGAGAGAAGAGAGCTTGAAACATGAAAAGAGGAGAGGAACTAAGAAAAAGAGGGGAGGAGAGGGAAGGAGGTCCCAGGAGAGGAGGGAACAGTGGAGGGAAGGAGAGAAGATGAGAAAACAAGAGGAGAGGGGAGAGGAGGAGTAGAAAGAATGACAAGGAAAGGAAAGAAGGTGGATGAGATGAGATGAAAAGAAAGATGGGGGGAGAGGTGTAAACAAGAGGATAGGAGAGAAAAGGAGAGGAAGAAAGGAGAGGAATGATGGAGGGATGGAGAAATAAATACTGTAGTGTGAAAGTGAAGAGAAGAGACACAGAGACAAGGAAATGGAGGAGAAAACGAAAGATGAAAGATAAAAAGATGCAGGGAGGAAATGGAGAAGGAGGAAGAGGAGGAGGATGACTGCAGTGATTTGGCAGCAGCAGAGAAAGAGGAGAAGAGGTGCAGACAGGAGGAGGAGGAGGAGGAGGAGGAGGAGGAGGAGAGGATGATTCCTCTTCTTGTTCAGTGTAGAAACAGAAGGAGGGAACTCTGAACTCCAAAATAAAAGCGTGAAGAGCGTGACAGAGACATGACTCGGCACAATAAAAGAACCAGTCAGTGTGACTGCTCTGAGACAGGCTGCTGTTTCTGCTGGGTAATAATAACATTAAAGGGCCACTCCGTCAATTTATTTGTTTGTTTAAGGTCTTTATATTATTTGTGATGGCGCCGTTAACAAAGCCAGGGCAGCACATTAATGAGATAACATGAACTTATTGATCATTTAAATCAGAGTGAGTATGTTTTACAGGCTTTAATAAACACGTTTGAATGTTGTTGGCTTGAAATTGTGTTTTGTGGTGAAGCAAAGTCTTTTTACTGCTTTCTAACAATGTCACTCCTCTTTTGTTTCTGTAATTCGAAGGTAGAATTTTGTCCCTACTGGGCTCCTGTAGGAATACTGACTCAAATCAACAGTCTGCCAGGATACATTCTTTCAATTTAACACACTCCAAAGCAAAAAGCCAGGTGTCTAACCTCATTAACATGAATGGAGTGGACAAAACAATGAAAGCCAGTGAGTATAATCCCAAACAATTCACACATGATAGAAGTGACATTAATAAATGTGAGTAAAGAATGCAACAGCTCCAGCAACAGATAAGAGCATAAATAAAATATAAAGAAACACATAAAGCCTGAGGAGAAAGTCTTTGTTAAATCAAATTACAAATCATCATCTTAAATTACAAATGTGTGCAGCTCAGTTTATAATTTCCTCCCCCAGAGTACCCAGTCACTTCCTAGAATAAATAATTTATCTCCTCGGATTAGACTCTAAAACTCAGTGAACAGAGCATGACTCCCCCTATAGGCCGATATCTGCTACTACAGCTGAGTGCTGAGTCAGAGTAGTAGTAGCAGAGTCTGTCCAGTACAAATCTAGAATAGATAAATACATAAAAACATGAGCCAAAAGATGTTGTTCTATTGATCAATGGTTACAAACAAGTGTACATCTTAATAAAAACATCATCTCAGTGCTCTCCTTGAAACAATTCAAACTGTCTGCAGCTCAGCAGGTAGAACGAGTCGTCCACTGATCACAGGGTCGGTGGTTCAGTCCTCCTCAGTCAGTCTTCCTGTCCACATCACAAAGTGTCCTTCAGCAGACACTCAACCTCAGCTGGTGTTAAACTGAGGCAGCGACACCACCATGAATGAGTGAATGAGAGGCTACTTGTGAAGCACTTTGGATAAATGCACTAAGAGCTCTTTAAGAACATACTGGAGGTTGAGCTATTCTCAGAGTCTTGGCAGTGATGTCTTATTAGAGACATATAATCTTATGAGAAATCTCGTGGGCTAACTTGACATTTTGTACCAAGGGCAGCGTCACAAGACAACAAGGACTAAAGCTGGATATCTGATTTTCAGGGTGCAGGCAAGAGAGCGTACATGGGACATCAAAGAACTCGTGGCAACAAAGGCCGACTGTTGCGTTGCCAAAAAGTTGCACTTGAACACATCGCAAAGACCACAGCCAATGACCAACTGTGATGGTACATTCTGTGTCTGCGTGAAAGGAAATAACTCTCCATACCAGCAGGTGGCAGTAGTCAGCACAGTTACAGCACAACCCGATGTTGTCAGTTGTTTACTTTCCTCACTTTTGTTTCTTTTCTCGTGCACAGAGCTCACAA
The DNA here is from genome assembly GCF_006386435.1 of Epinephelus moara. Taxonomy (NCBI): domain Eukaryota; kingdom Metazoa; phylum Chordata; class Actinopteri; order Perciformes; family Serranidae; genus Epinephelus; species Epinephelus moara. Next base: position 7,881,023 of record NC_065519.1, on the reverse strand, counting down.
GATGCTGAATCTGCAAAAAACTGATGACAAGGGCTGACTAGTGTCAACGATGCAGGACATAACACAACAGCTAGGACATAAAGACACTCGCAGACGGCCCGACATTGACCAGAGGCCGATCATCAGCTTGGTGTGTCAGGGTTCTAGAACTGTAAAAGCTGGAAGTTAAATTGAATTAACAAAAAGTTGAATACAAGCATAAATGTCCTTAACGTTGTTATCTGAATGGTTTCTGTAGCTGAAAGTTTTACAAATGAAACAAAATAGCATCTGTTGATCAGCGAGCTTTGGAGCTGCTACCCAGCCAACACATGTATGTAGGCCCCACAGGGGTAATGCTGGGGTTACCTGGTACCAAGTGGGTATGGGCGCAAAATGGGCATCTTATCTGGGGCCCACTTGGGTAAAGTAAGTAGGTCCCACATGGGCTCACCATCAGGGTCCTAATTGGGGCCCTAATGGGAAATGAGTGCATGGGCTCAGGATGGGCAACACCAATGGGGCCCATTGGGTAAACCAAGTGGGATAGACATGCGCACACACAATCAATCCCACATATGGTGATTACATGAGTACAAGATAGTGGACAAAGAGGTCATCAGTGTATGGGTTCAAAATGGGGAAATATATTTGGGGCCCACCTGGTCAGACGATATGGGTAAGACGTGGGCAAACACAGGCCAAACGCAGGCGTCTGTCTTTGTGGGTCCAAGGGAAGGAGGATATTTGGGAGCAGGCTGGGCACTGAGCTGGGGCCCCTGTATTGCTTACATAAAGGCAAACACAGGAAAAACCTGGCTGTAGCTTTAGCTTTTTGTGTGGACGTAGTAGGTGTGTTCTTGAACTTTGGATGGGACCAGGCTTGCTGTTTACCCCTGCTTCCAGTCTTTATGCTAAGCTAGGCTAACCACATCCTCATCCCACTCTGATAGACAGCGGATTTCCAAAATGTGGAACTATTCCTTTGCACCAGATCAACTTAACTGTGTCTCAGTGGTCAGCAGATAAATGGCGTCCACCCTGACCTGCTGACAGTGAGCTGTGGACGTCTGTATGAACCAGAGTAAGAAGCTAAACACACAGGCCTATAGATATATAGAGGCGTGGGAGTGGGTGGGCAGTGTGGGGGTGTAATCAGCTGAATTATCAGCACTGTGGGCTAATTAATTATGACAGTACTCTCAGCATGTCATTGCCTTTTGTTCTAAAGAGCTCGGAGCCAAATGTGCACTGAGGCATTGAGAAGCTTCCAGTAATTACACCCGGACCGGACGCAGAGTCTTCCTCTTCACTGCGAGCTGTCAGGGTTTCCTGCTCCACAGGTGATACTAATTAGATAAATGGTCACCAGCTCCACCGGCACACCTCCACCCACACTCCTAATTACAGCCCACTCTGTCTCCGCTCTCCCGTGTGGTGCAACATCGACACAGGACCCCGACTCCAGTGACACGCTGGAATAAAAAGATTAAACTCAGTGTTCTGCTATCAGCTCCTACAAGCTGCTGATAATCGGACACATTTTTCATTTTTGTCTCAGTGCTGCTCCACGTGACATTTGAGATTCAGCAAACTGAACTTTCTGCTTTAATTTGAGAGAGTTTGCAGCCAAACAGGGAAACATTAAAGGGTAACTTTGGTATTTTTCATCCTATTGTCTCATGTTTATGTGTCTAAGTGACTAATGGAGGCAACAACTTTTGAAATTGGTCCGGTGTTACAGAAACCGCTGCAGGCTGCAATGTGAAATCGAGGGGCAATCGCACACTGTCCATTTACTTCCACTGAAAGAGTGTTTTGGTCACTGACAGGCTCAGATTGTTATTATGTGTCTGACAACATTATGAAAAGGATCCCTACAGAGGTAGACAAAACTGTCCTGGTTTATCTTTACGCTGTGCCAGTACAACCCGGTCTCACTCCAAAGTCGTTGGGCAGTGACTTGCAGCATCGGACACTGACAGAAAAAAGCCTTCCTTGAATGTCGGCATGATTCGCGCCCGGTTGCTGTTATAGCTGAACCGCTTGGCGGCGTCAGGGGGAAAAATGGCGAGACAAGAATGAAAGTTAACGCGGCAAAGGTTCGAGTTGGTGGTGTATGGGTCCAGCAAACCAATTTGTGAAAATAGCATCAAGATTGAAAAATACTGAAGTTACCCTTTAGCCCTCTTATGTTTATTCTTATTTTTGTCTAATTCTACTAATGCACATATTGTAGTTACCATAACAGCGCAATACATATTTTATATTTCTGAATGTAAAACTAGTTCAAACAGTGTAATGTAGCACAATGCTTGTGCTGGTGCTGATGGGGATCCAAGGAAGGAAGAAAGACAGAAAGAAAGTTCCAGTGACAAGCATACTGACACATGCAGAGGACTCATACTTTCCAACAAAGTAAAGGGACATTGTATGTGTATGATGACAAATTAACAAAAAAAAACCCTGAATGCAATGAACACAGTCAAACGACACATATTAAGAGTGATTCTTCCTTAAATTCACAGCTACATCAGTTCCATGATGTGTAATAATAATTTCAGTTGAGTTTGAAAGAGCAGCAGTCACTCATAAAACATAGAAATAACAAATCAACTTTAATCTAAATACTAAAACTTTTCAGTTTCTTTTTGAGGAAACGTTTTGCTTGTCAGCGTGTCATTTTATCACTCTAGTCTTTATTTCCCAACAGTCAGGACTCACTACAGTCGGCACAGATTTATCTCTACAGAGCTTCATGTCCAACCTCTGTTGAGAATTTTTGACTCTTAAATCAAAGTTTCAGATCATTTCTTGTTTTACACTCTGTACAAAACTCTCTACTGCAGGTCTCTGCTGACCTCTGGTGGCAGATTGAGGTACAGCACTCTGCATTGACATTCAACAACCAGGAGGTGACTGTTTGACACTCAAACAACTTTATATACGAGATACTGAGAAAGCAAAATGCATTCACTTACGATAATAAAAAAAATTGCCCCATTTTTCTCAGAAACCCTTGAGACCAGAAACAACACAATCTTAATATACGAATCCTTCACTCACATGAAACTCCAAAAACACTTATTCAACAGCAGTCTGGACTTAAGAGTGACACTCCACCCAAAATACTATGGATCACTCACCTCCTGTAGACGTCAGCGTGAGCTCTGAGGGCAGCGGCTGTGCTCAGCGTGGACTCTAGTTTTCAGAAAACATCCACAGAAACTTGTCCTGCAGTAAAATCCACTCCTCCTCTGTCCGTCTGTGTGTCCCAGAACACTCACCAAATTATCACTTTAAACACACACACACTTTCAGTCCAAACAAGGCCCTGCAGAGCTCATTAGGACACCTGTCTAGTGCATGTTTACCTGGCCCTCCTCCTCCTCCTCCTCCTCCTTCTTCTGCCCCGATTGGTCAGGATAACTCAGGTGGATCCACATCACAGCTCACAAGGCAGAGAAGACATGCTGCCACTTCTTAAAATCTCTTTTAAGATGTCTCAGAAAAGCTTATAAGCTTATAAACATCAGTGAAAAACGAGAGGAAATGTCACCAGTGAATCTCCATGGGCAGCCCCTTCACTCTGACATCTCTCCATCTAATGCATGTATAGGTCCTGTTTGTGCATGTGTGTGTATTTCGGGCACGTGTGTGTATATGTATGTAACAATAGAGTGACAAAACTGAATTTCAGGGATTGACAAAGTATATCTTCTTCTTTTTCTTCTCCTTAAATATGACGGTTTCCAATCTAAGCAACACACCAACATCAATTTGAACCATTCTTAAGCTGTTGTAGAAATGTCTGTGCGCAGGATCAACACAGCCTCTACCTGCTGATAATATACCATATAAACATGAGGCTCTCTGATGTGCAGCCAGTTACACTGACCTTTAAATCTGGAAATAATATGTGTTTAGATCACTACACGGCAAAATCAAAGCAGAAGAGGAGGAGGCACAACAACAGGACACACACAGGAAGAAAAATAATAATGATAGCTGAATTCCAGTTCGCTGCTTCAGTTGCTGGGACACTTGTATTTTTTTTTTTTTTTTTTTACTGTTGGGGGCACCATATGTGGATTCATCCGCCACTGAAAATAGTCCCTAACAAATGCAGTATTCCCTGCTGTTTGTTTGATAACAGCAATCAACTGTTTTAGGAAATTACTGAGACTTTATTTCAAAATGAAACTATGTATTTGTGTTTTTACAGATTTGAGTTTTCAGGAGGAGCCAGTGAGCCTGGAGCTGAAAGTCAGACACATTGTTAGTTTTGGTGTTTTGATGGGATTTGTTGACAGTTAGAAAAATATGTATCACCAGACTGAAAGTAAAGAGCTGCATGTTTCTCTGACGCCATGTGCTTCATATGAGCATAGTTCATTTACTTCTACAGCACAGCAATAAACTTAAATAGTGCTCCAGCTGCTCTTTTTCAAATGCAAATAAAATAAAATAAGTTTGAAAAACCTTTTGCTCAAGCAGCTGTTGGACTGATGGCTGAGTAAAGAGTCTATAAAGAGTCAATTCGCCATTTTACGCAGCTGCTGGTCAGCTGTGTCTTATCTCTCCGGAGACAAACCTGTTTCTGTGGTTCTATTTTTCTGTGCTTTATGTTCATTTCCACCCAACAACATGGGCAAAGCAAAGACGGTCCTCACGACACATAAACCTCCTGTCGTGGAGACGAAGAAAAAAACTGCTGCAAAGAGGGCAGCCAAAGGAAAGGAGGTCAAGCAGGCTGGAAATGGGAACACTTGACATGCTCACTCTGTACTTGGTGATACTGCAGTTGTAAATAAGTATATTTACCAAGCTTTATATTACAGGATGTCATGTATAGGTTCAGTTTGGGCTTGCAGTTGATGTAACAAAAGTTTATTGTCACATTCTATGTCCGTTTAAAATTGATTACTGGCCTTATCTTGTAGAAGTGACATGTTTAGTTTGTCAACAAGTTTGATTTGAATCTTATTTTAAACACTATAAGGCAGCTAAAGCATATTATTAAAGATATTTTTTCCTTTTATCGCCTTATATTTTAATGTTCACCTCATGACAAATTGCTTACTTAAAAACACTGTATGTTGACACAAGTTCCAGTCAGTGAAAATACCACAGAAAAATACTGGTATTAGATCAAATGATTGGTACATCCCCAAAAACCATGATCAGGAGTCCTGTAAAGTTGTTTCTGCTCTGACTGAAGATTTTCTGATTTTAATGTCTGATCTAAATGTTCTTGAATAAATAAATGTCAAAAAAAAAAAAGAGTCTAGTTACTGTAGTGTAGTGACTTTTCCTCTGAGACGTGCCACTACAAAATGTGAAATATTATTTGATTTGATTATTTGAAGTGATCTTTTATTTCTATGTTTATTTTGTTTAATGCATTTTGTTTTATTCCCCTTCGTATTAAGATATACAGATTGGACTACAGCTCATGAACGAGTGGAAGATTTCTCCCTCCTAAAAATACCCAGGAATCAAAGTCAAGGATCTTTGTGATGTTGAAGGACGATCATTTTCTGTTTCACACCGTGTTCACCTTCACCTATGATGTCCCTGCCCGTTGTCACTGGATTTGTCTGCTGTTTTCTTTTCATAAAATAAAGCATATAAAAACCAGCAATCTAAATCCATAATTCATATACCCGCCACATGTTCACACTCTCACACACTCACGCCCTGTGAACCCAGTAAATAAAGCAATCCAGCATCTGGGCTTTATCACAAAACAGGTTTAATTTAATATCTCTTTATTTTTTAAAATAATTAAACATTTGTATTTCTCCAACCCTTTTTTATCTTTTTTTTCTCTTTTTTTTTTCAGTTTTTAAATCATATTATATCCGGGCCGTTCTAAAGCACACATTAATTCTGCGAGGGAGGAGGGGGGAGGTTTCACCGTCACACTCCCAACAGGGGCAAAGTGGTCTGCTCCGTGCCTTCCCTCTCTACTCCCCCACCCTCGCACCCTCCCTCCTATCTGACCCTCTGACCCCATGACTCCCTGCCTACCTGCCCTCACCCTCACCCCCCTCCCTCCCTCCCTCCCTCCCTCCCCAACTAAAAAAAATATATCCAATGGTCAAAAGAAACTTCATCAAAATATCCAAAATGAGATAAAAACCAAGAGGAGAGGGAGGAGTGAGAGACAGAAAAAGAAAAACAGACTAAAAGGGGGGAAACACTATCATAAATACCAGGAAGTCTTGTTCCATAATACCTCTTTATATACTGGATACTCCTCTCCACAGTTTCCTAAGCAAAAAACATAGGCTAAATTACTACAAGATACAAGATTATCAGTGTACTGCATTCAATAACAATGTACAGGGTTGTCTTTTTTTTTCCTTGTTGTAATACTGTGAAGTCAACGCGGCGCCCCCCGGTGGGTGGAGTAGGGGGGGAGGAGGAGGAGGAGTGGCGGGGGGCGAGGTGAGGTGAGGCAGGGGCGCTCGTCTTTTTCACAACAGGAGGAAGATTTTTGGCGCTCCTCTCAAGACTCTTTTTTTTTTTTGTTTGTTTTTAGTTGAAAGTCCCCGTCGTGGCCGGAGGGTACCAGTGCCAGACTGATACCAGGGGTACCTGGTACGGCAGGTGAGGAGGGAGGGAGGGGTCAAAGGTTACAAAAAAAAAAGAAAAGAAGAAAATGGAGGAGAGGAGAGAAGATAATCAAGTGATGAGAACTAGTCCATCATTTTTAGAGGAGGAGGAGATGTATGGAGTGTGTTTACATGCAGAGCGTTCAGGATTCTTGTATTTTCACCAGCATGTTGCACAAGTCACCAAAAAAAAAGATGGCCGACAGGTTTCGAGCTCATTCAAGCAGCAGCCAAACAGGAAACAACGCCTGACTCTTCTTTAAAAAGTATTTAAGGTGATGTCACACAGGCAGGAGTCGGGTTAAACATGGCATTAAATTAAATATCTGTGCATCAATATACTTATTGTGTTAGATAATTAATTAGGTCATATTTATTTTGTATATTTTATTTTGATTAAGTTTGTCTTTTTGTTTGCTGTTTAAAGGTGTCACTGCTGATACGACCACCAGATGGCACCAAAGTAAAGGAGGAAAAACCTCTACTCCAGCAAATAGTGGTTCAAGTCATCGTTTCAAACCCCAGTTGTGATTTACAGTCAGCAATTTATGTTGAAACCATTCAGTGTTTTTACATTCAGTAATTATCTCTCCCTATATATGAAGTTGTTTTGTTTGTGGCAGGGTCCGCCACTGCCGCTCGGGATTTAGTGATGGCACGTGCTTTAAATTTGATCATTTATTCATGATTTTATTCATTTGCCATAACCGCCTATCCCAGCTGCTATTGGACAAGACAGGCCGCCAGACCATCACAGGGCTGACACATAGAGACAGACAACCATTCACACGACCGATTTAGAGTCACCAGTTAACCTGCATGTCTTTGGACTGTGGGAGGAAGCTGGAGTACCCCAAGAAAACCCACGCTGACACGGGGAGAACATGCAAACTCCACACAGAAGGGTCAACTTTTCTTAACCGTTAATGCAAACCAAAATTAAAGGTATACGATGCAGGATTGACGGTTACTGTTTCAAAACCCGCTCAGGAGTGAAAAGTGAAAGTAGAAGCCAACCCCAGATTCATGCTCATTTGCCGTTTAGCCTCGCTATATTAGCATTTGTTTTCCAGCGGTTTTCTTTGGATGCCTGCTGCTATTGGTCTGGCACCTGGTCGCTGCCTTTTTATAAAACCCCCCACACAAATGTCTTGAACTCGTAAAATAAGAGAATCCAGGCAGAGGGCGGAGTCTCTGCAGGTCATAAGTGACGACTAAGAGGAATTGTCTTTTAGGAAAATCCTGCATAGTGTATCTTTAACCGTCTTTAATCTTTATCTTTTACTGTGAAGCAGCCACAGGATATACAGCGTCACTGAGGTTCTTCTCAAGCTGATGTTTGGTGTCAAAAACATGATTTTAAACTGAACTCACTCATGAAACTGAGCTGGAGTTTTCTTTAAATGAACTTCTGCTGCCTTCTGATGCAAAGATTGTGTTGTTCTCACTATTTTGAGATCACAACATACAAATATTGAGGCATTTAATTGTGTATTTAAATGTATATTTGGGAATATTTTCAATCCTCATTTTCACTCCTATTGATACACGGTACCAGCAGGACGTCTCGCTCTTATTGTTGCTGTAAGTCGTCATTGTCATGTTATAGCCTTGTTAAATTATGCTCTTAATGTCCCCCGTGGTACTGAAAACAGTGTCGATATTTTTAAAGGTTTTGTACTGAAGTTAGAAATCCCAGTATCGTGACAACACCAATAAAACAATAAGTATATTGAGCACAAGATTTAATATTCATACAATTAACTGTTCCATGAACACGCATGTAAACGCACTCAGAGAGGAGATGTGTGTGTGTGTGTGTACTGAGGAAGTCCCTACTGTTGTTTTTAAATGCGTTTTTGTTCAGCCCCCCCCCCCCCCCCCATTTAAAACAGGAAGGAGACCCTGTAGACAGGTGGGAGGAACCCTAAGGGGGCAGAGGGGGACCCATTATCAGTCCGGACGTCCCACACGAGGGGCAGAAATGACAGATGCACCATTGGAGGGAGGGAGGGAACAGAAAGATGGAGGCAACGAGAGGAAAAGCAAAGAGGAGAACCAGGAAAATAAAAATTACACACGGGACTGTACTGAAGAAGAAGAGTGGGATGAAGAGTTAAAATCAATCTATCTTCTCTTTTTTTTTGTTGTTTTTTGTTTTCCAAGAGTTCGTTTCACGTCCTACAGTCCAAAAGTTTTTTTTTGTTTAATTCCCCCTCCCACACAAGTCATTTTCTCATTTTCTATTTTTTTCTTCCGTTTTTTTATTATTATTGTTTTGTTTTTCCGTTTTGCAATAATATCAGTTTAAGGGAAAAAAAAAAAAAAGAAAAAAATAATTATTTACAGTGCTGTTGAAATAATGAAAACAGACGTGATGAATCTACTGTAAAGTAAGTCGCACAAACACAGGAGAAAAAAAAAAAAAAACATAAGAAAAAAAAAAAAAAACAATTAAGAAACCAGCGGGCGCTCCGTGTCGATCCAGAGACGATGGCCTGTATCGGGGATTTCTCGGAGCTCTGGGCAGACATGGCTGATGTGGAGGAGGAGGGGGGAGTCGGGGTCAGGATGGAGGGGAGGGGGAGTCACAGGGGGAGAGGAGGGGGGGAAAGGGCAGAGGGGAGCGCGGCGCTGTCTTCGTTAAGTTGGGATGATCCCGTCACTCCTAAGGCCCCGCTTCAGCTCCAAGTCCTCCAGCTTCTTCCACAGCTCCTCCCGCTCCTTCTCCTTCTTCTTCTCACTGCAGCAAAACATGGAGGACCAATTTTTATTGTGTGTCTGAGACGCTGTAGCCTGGCTTCAGTGTTCTGAATCCCTGCCAACATCTCTGATACGTTCAGTGACAGTACTTCAAAAAAGATGTAACAAGTGCAGCTGAGCTCGACGCAGCTGTACATCCTGTTTGAAGCCGACTCACAGAAGTCTTACACTGACATATTTCTTCGATGGAAATGAACAAAACAAAGAGTCTACAGTCATGCTAGCAGCTCTGACGCTGAACTAAGACACAGCCGAGCTTTGAGCTAAATGCTAACATGCTTATGTTTAGCAGGTTTACCATGTTCACCATCTTTACATGGACACACATGGTACGATTTGAGCCTGTTTTAGAAATGTTCTTTAATTCCAAATCCTACTGTACGAGTCAATTGTCTGTGATGTAAAGCCAAAGCTTTCGATTTATGTGCTCATACCGTATGTGTAAAATAGACCAGTGCTTCCCAACTGGTGCAGCCACGGGGTCCAGATTTGTCCTGAGTCATTACTTCAACGTCCACACAGTTTAATTCATACATTCAGCATCATACTGTCCCTGATGTCTCTGTCAAGGAGCTGTCTGTTAGTCACTCACTCTACAGCAGAAAACGGCACTTCAAAATAAAAGCTCTGTGCCAGACATCACTGTACATCACAGTCACTTGTGGTCCGTTCAGACTGGGCCCACGACCCACCAGGTGGGAACCACTGCCATAGAAAATACAACTGCCTTTTAGCCACCTTGCGTTCTGGCTACAGACTTTTGTCAGTAATGATTTGTTTGGGAGCTATGAGGCAGGTAGAAGTCTGCTAGCGGAGGTCTGTAACATCACACCAGTACATATATATATATATATTAGCCGTGAGGAGGAGGAGGAGGAGGAGGAAACATCAAAGAGACAAATATGTTGCCACAGCTCGACTAACCTGGCCTCCATATTTTCCATCTACATAGCTGATAGTGTCACCATGGCACATTCAGAAGCTAAAAACAACCAAAATTTCTGACATGGCATAAACCTATCTGAACATCTGACTGCCGGTCAGGAGCAGCTGGTCAGGCCATGATTCGTTCCTGCTCCTCATTGATGCCAGACAAAGCTGGTATTTGTTCTGACTCTTAAACGAGTTATGTGGCTACGAAATGGTGTCAGAAACAGGCTCAGATCGTACAGTGCATACCCAGCTTTAGTATATAGTTTGCTAATCAGCAGCAAACACAGTGTGGGTATTTGGTGATAAATAACACCATATTTGACCTGATGATGGAGCCTAATGAAAAGTCAGGGAGTCACCACAGTATTATAAGACATCCTAAAAAAGGGCATGAACATGTGCAGCAAATTTCATAGTAATTTATCCAATAATTGTTGAGACATTTTACTACAAAACCAAAGAGGTCAACCACACGGTGCCTCTGGAGGAAAAGCTGGGATCACCAAAGACTGTAGGATTCATCTCCTGAGCACCATGACAGTTCATGTGTAATCCATCCATCAGATGATGAGATATTTCAAACACACCAACAACACAGAGCTAGTGTGGCTAGAAATAATAACTTTCTCAGAGACTATTTCAGACTACGCACATGTGTGGTGTTTACACAGACAGCGTTGCTGCGGGCCAGCCATAACCCGTGTACAATGAGTTTGTCTTTGATAGCAGCCATCAATATTTTACAATAAAAGCCTTGTGTTAACAAATGAATGGATTCTGACCACAGAAACACTGCAGGGCTTTAATTTGAAACTGACAGACACTGAAACAGTAGTGAAAGGTGTGTGGTGTGATGTCAATATGACCACCAATAGATCCTTTTCACAATCTATTTTTGTTGCAAGTCAGAGTGAGTATTTGGAGAATAAAGTGGGACTGGTGTATCCCTTCTACTTGACACTTCAGTGAACTTTGAATCTTGAATAAACACCAAACCTTACTAGTCCAGACGTTCTCTCCATTAAACCTCCTAAAAGTTAAACCCTATTTCTGTTGCTGTCACTAAAGCCGTCACTCATTAGCGCTGCTGCTTTCATACCCACAGCTAATATTAATCCTGGTATTTGCAGTGTGATGATAGTAACACTGCTGTCGTCGTGTTAAGCAGCTCCCCGCAGGGCTCAGACACTATCACATTATTCATGAGTGTGATGATGATGATGATGATGATGATGATGATGATGTGAGTGTGAGCAGCTTCTTACCGCTGGCGGTCCGACTTGTAAGTGGCTGTGAGTTCATCAAATAAGGTACTGTTCATCTCCATGAAGGCCTTCAGTACATTGTACACCAGCGCCACGATCGCCCTGCGGGGAGGGAGGAGCAGAGAGGGGTCACAGGTCACAACTGGTGATGTCACATCCAGATTTACAGCGTCTATAAACTTTTATCATGCGGGAAAATTTATTTAAAGAGCAACTTGGAAGTGACACTTGTTACTGAGATTATACTTAAAGGGAAATTTCGGTTTATTTCAACCCGTCTCCTATCGTCTTAAATTTGTTTCAAGTGACTAGTGACATA
>NC_065519.1:7632964-7868907 GCF_006386435.1 Epinephelus moara | reverse complement strand
ACTTTGCACTTGAAGGTTGCCCGTTCACTTACGTTTTAACAGGTCTGACGCTACTATGCGCCCCGGCTGTATCTAGGCTAACGGCTAACATGCTAACTGTTATTTTTATGTCACTAGTCACTTGAAACAAATTTAGGATGATAGGAGACAGGTTGAAATAAACCGAAATTTCCCTTTAAGGTCTGATGGAAATGATGCTTTCAAATTAATGTATGATTTTATATTTTTTATTATTATGTTCAAGTTGCACAATGTCCAAATATTTTTCCATCAGGAGAAAGAACGGAGCGACAGGACTTCAATCCCCTAAAATAATTCTCACATACAGCAAAGGGCTGTGGGCTGGAACTGAACCCGTGAAATTGTTTACAGCAAACAGTCTTCTCAAGTGGTGGAAACAGCTGAGTGTGTACATTAGTTAAAACACAGTCGTGAGAAAAACGGGAAAAACTGAGTGAGCTGCAAGAATCAGCAAAAATCCAAAGACACCACGTGACTCAGTGTGTGAACAAAAAATCAGGGTGAAAATCATCTTAAACAAACTAAAAGAATGTGGATGTTTCTTGTTGAACATTTATAAAAACTGAAAGGAACGAGCTGAAGCAGAGGTTTTTGTAAAGTCACTCACGGGTTCCAGTGCTCTTTGGAGATCCTGTAGAGGCTGGCAAACATGATGGGCAGGATGACGCTGGAGTTCTCCTCGATCAGACTCATGATGTACTCGTTGTTCCAGTAGTACAGAGCTCGCTCTGCAACCTGAGGCCAAGGAGACAAACACAAACACTCAACGCTCTGTTTCACTTTTTAATCTCAAGTGTTCCCCTCAAATTTCCAAATATCTTTTTATATAGAAAAGCTTTAAAAGTTTTAAGTGTTCCCCTTAAACCAAACTGCATCACAAAGTCCTGAATGTTTCGGATGGATGGTCCCTGACCTGGAAATGTGGGCTGGAGACACATCTGGAGATCTGTTTGAAGAGCGGCTCCTGGATCTTGACGAACTGTGTGGGTTCAATAACGTCCAGGATCTCCTCCAGCTCCCCTAGAAACATCACCTGCACCACAGCACATGAGGGAAATGTTACTACACACACAGACACACAAACACACAGAGTTCATACACACACACTTCAAACAATATGAAATGAGCCTCACCTCTTTTTGACTGCAGGTTTTTGGCCAGAATTTCAGTAAGCCTCTGATGACCTGAGGAGGAAGAGACACAGACACTGACTGTTAAAACTCCTCCTTTCACCTACATGAGGCGCTTTCTGCACCTTCTCTGATCAACCTACACCTCAGTTATCTGCTGTAGTGACAATAAAGTTGCAGGACAAGTGGAAAATGTAGCAGCACAGGTATAAAATTCAGTAAGAAAAACTGCCGTCACACAAAAGATCGACTTCAGATAAATTCACTGTGGCAGTAACTGATTAATTTAACATGACTGTTCAACTTTGAATGACAGAGAAACTTTCTAAAGGGGACAGAGAATAAATGCTCTGTGTTAAGATTATATAACACAGTCAAATGACAGATGTCTTACTGTTGGTGTTGGTGGACACTTACTGGTTCTGTTAATGTTGGGTCTTTCTCTAGGAACTGTACAATGCAATACGCCAACTGTAGGAAGAGAGGAGAACCATGTTAGACCGCACTTTAGCTCATGTTACATCAGCAGCTCAGATAAACCAAAACTGGAACTGCTGTTAAAAAAAAACAAAAAACATTTTAACCTGCCACATTTGTCAGCAAACTTAATGACATCTCCCACACCTGCCTCTGTATTTTCTGGCAGGGCAGAAGCTCAAATGCCAAAGTTTGAGTTCGTAATTTTCGCATCTTACTTCAGATTTTAACATTTGAAAAGTTCCTAGAAGCGTTTCCGCTTTTACAGGCAGGGGGCTAAAACTAAACCCTCACCTGCAAATATTTCTGCATCAAACTATGCACACCAGCAGCAGTATGAATTTACAACAGCTGTGACACTTGTTCAGTAAAAGGTTTTGATGCAAACATAAAATAATTCACCTGCAGTGATGCGAAATTGCCACAATTACAGGAATCGTATTGACTTGTTGTATAGCTTGAGCTACTGCTAAATATTTCATTGAGTTTCCTTTCAGCGAAATGCTCTGGGTGAATTTGAGGTTCCTCTGCTACATAATTACGCAGTGTAAATGTCTAGGGTTTTTATTGTTATTTAACTATTATTCAACCAGGAAGTCTTATTGAGATTGAAAATTTACAAGAGAGAACTGGCCGAGGTAGCAGCCAATCAGAACACATATAAATGCAACAAATACAACATATAATACAAAAATCCACAATTAAATCAACAGCTATTTAAACATAGTGACCTCTCAAGAGAAACAAGCACATGTCTCTGTCACCACATTCTTTATGATGCCCTTAAATTCACCGATGCATATAAGTGTTTGTAATTTTGGATTTTTCAACCTTGTTCCGTAAGAAAAGAGGTCACTTTCTGTTGCCTAATATTCATGATCTGTGTCAAAGTACTCGACAAAAACGAGTTCAAAAAATATACTGACATGCAAATTAATCACACGCACACACACACAAAAAAAAGCCCCAATGAGTAAAGGCATTAATGCTCTTTGTTTAAAATCTTGACATTAATAAACTGAAGGAGCAGTTTTGTTAAACCAGTCTGTAAAGTTTCAGCTGCTATGTGGCTCACGCAGAAGAAATACTATGACTGTTACCAGGAAGCAACTTTACACAAAAACACACAAACATTACCTGTGCGTGGAAGAGGGACAGACTCCTGACAGTGTGGAGGGGGATCAACACTTTGACCAGAAACTGTTTATGCTCCGCTTTCAGTGGCAGAGCGAAACCATTGATTATACTGAGAGAGACAGAGAGGAGACGGGAGACAGAAAAAAATAAACATAAATTAAACATGAACACATGAAAGAGTTTCATTGTGACCCTCTGAAAGCAAGTGGAAGATCAATGAGCAGCAGACAACAAAAAAAAAGACTGTTTATTCGGAGGATGGAGCCGGAGGAGAAATAAAGAGATGTAACTGCTGCTCCAACCTTCAGGCTTCAGACGTGACTCTTCTTTAAACTCCAGACTCACAAATAACAACCACAATCCTCCACTGGGTCTGTCTACAACTTATTGTTTCAGAAGGAGCTTTTAGTGGAAGGACAAACTGTAAAACAGACTGAACCTATCATTGGTAGGTTAATTAAATCAACATTTAGTCTACAAATTTAACACACATTAAAATCTGGGGACCTGATCTCTGACACTGATAGTGTTTAAGCCATTTGTGCCACAGTGTTTGTGTAGATCAGTCCATATCTATATTGTAACTTGTTGCCAGTTAAATGTCAGAGAGATTAAGCTGTTAAATTTGTCAGTCAAGTAATCTGAGTTATTATTTTTAAGCTAAGTACTCACCAGGAAAGTCTTAAGGGAAGATCCTAAATTTTGTCTCCTGTTTTTTGGGGGTAGTGAGGTTTAGTTTTGTAACTTTACTTTTTCTTTGGTCTTTCATTTAGTGATTTATTTTTAGCCAGGACTGTTTGGTTTGTTATTTTGGCTCAGGCTCACACTGACCTTCATTTTCAGTTTCCATATTTGGCAATTAAAGTTTCAGAAATGTCAAAATCAGACTCCTCATATTCTACATCTGGTTTTATGCCACTCTCTTCTCCCAGAGGAAAGAGCTTCCCAAACTTTTGGTATGTGAATCCTGAGAAAAAAAAAATGTCT
The DNA here is from genome assembly GCF_006386435.1 of Epinephelus moara. Lineage (NCBI taxonomy): Eukaryota > Metazoa > Chordata > Actinopteri > Perciformes > Serranidae > Epinephelus > Epinephelus moara. Next base: position 7,865,155 of record NC_065519.1, on the reverse strand, counting down.
CCAAGTATCAGACACTTAAATTTAACGCCTTTTAAGCCCTTGTCAAGATTTTTTTTTTTAATCCAAATTCAAGATGTATTTCTGGACAAATAATCTTTTTCTTATTTAAGCATTGAAGGTAAGTATAAAGGTAGGTAGTTTACCTGTGGTCCTGTGCAGAGGTAGGTTTTAAACTTACTTAAAGTTGCTTATTTTAAAGCTAAATTTATCTTTAAACTCAATTTTCAATCGTTTAAAATAATATTTTTATCTTTGCACCTCTTGTCTGCACTTTCCTTTTTCTAAATTGTGATATTTTTTAAAATTGTAAATCATTTAGTACCTTGTATATCTTTTTTCTCTTTACTCTTTTCTGCATGTTTCATATTTTATTGCTCTGTAAAGCACTTTGAGTTGCCCTGGTGTATGAAATGTGCTATACAAATAAAGCTGCCAAATAAAGCAGGTAAGTGCAAGTATGACATAAAAAGACAGCATGAGGTTCAATGGTAGGTTTAAAGAATTGTAACATCAGGAGTGTAAACTTTCAGTCAGAAGAGTTTGACTCATTCTGGCCAAAAAGAAATGTTTGTGGCAATTAAGACCTCAAGACTATTTAATGACTTCTGAGGCGCAATATTTATGAAAGTGAATTCAAAACATTTTACACTATTTTAAGGAACTCCAGAAACCTTGACAAAGTCATGTCACATCACCACAGCTGTGTTTGTGAGAACTTCAACAAATGAGTGATTCATTCTGTCTCTTCAGGATGTTTTATTTAAATCACTTTGAAGACACCTGAAGAGGAAGAAATATCCTCTGCTGTGACGTTGGAAGGTCACAGCAGATGGCACTGGAAATAAAGGGAAAGTGTTCGCTCAGGTGCTTTTTGGGTGCTCTTCTTTAGCCTCCTTGTGTGTGCTTGGCCTGACAGAAGTTTTTGGGTATACCAGAGTGGGTGGCGGCAATAATTGAGGAATTGTGTTCTCGCCCATATCTTTATTTGTTTGTAATAAATTTATTACAACCCAAGGCCGACTGCAGACGCTTTGAGGAGAATTTATACTTCTGCGTCAAATCGACACTGTACCCTACGCCGAAGCCTGACGTGCACCTCCCCACAAAGGTGCACGTGTTGTACCCCGATGATATGACATGATATAACTTCTCCTCTTTTTAACTTCCTTGCTCTGTGTCAGGAAATAAACTAAGTATAGTTTAAAAGTAAAGTAAAAAATGATTATCAGAGAGATCATTAGTTAATTTTAATCCAACTAAGGGACCAACTGGCCTGTGGTTTTGTCTTATTCTGAATCTCCTCAGGACTATGGACCTTAGTTTAAATCCCCAAATCGTCAGTGAGTGTGGCTAAACATTATATCAGATACTCACGAGCACAGAAGAAGCTGTACGCAGATTATGTAGCTACATTTTACACGTATCTCATTTATCAAAGATATAAGCAGCAACTGTGATCAGTCTCAGGGAATCACCCTCAACCCTGTCTGCATGTTGAACCCAAACAACTCCTGACACGAAGCTGATAAACTGTGTGTGTAAATCAGGTCTTATTTTTATGGATTAAAAAGACTGTGGAGCCGAGAGGATTAATTTATTCCTTATCTGCAAGTCTAACTCTGCTCCTGACTCTTCCCTGAACTTTACATCTCTACTCTGATTTGGCTCCATAAACACAAGATTTTAAGTTTCATCATTTCCATCTTTTATATTCTGGGGTTTCTCTGGGTAAAAAGATCTTTATCTCCATGAGGGTGCATGATTAGGATAAAGATAAAATCATGCGCATATTGTTGTGACTAAACAAAAACAGGCAGCTATCAGGGTTGAGCTCAGTTCTGCTGGTGCGCTCAGGTCTCTGGCTAAAAGCATCAGCTAACAGAGAAGAGTGTAAATGTGCGTCTGAGGGTCGGAGGCCTCCACATACCTCCCCAGGATCTCCAGCAACTCAGCCACCCCGTTGAAGTGCTCCGTCTCATAAACAAAACTGCGGAGCAGACAGAGAGGGAGGCAGAGGGAAGAGGAGACAAAAGACAGGAGACAGAAATGAGACTCAAGTTAAACAACTACTACAAATGAGCAGAGACGGCAAAAACCAGATGATCTGTAAATGAAATTATCCACTGAGGACTATAAATGGTTGGCAGAGGGACACCAGGAAATCATTTGTGGGAGGACATGAAGTCCATGTGTGTTTAAGTCTGTGTCGACGCTGCAGTCTATAGAAACCACTGAGAGAACATCAGAGGGGTTGTAAAATGCAAAGTTGACGTAGGAAACAAAATTTCTCGACCTTATGTTTTCTGATATTCAGTTAGCTGAGAATATGGTGGTGTACACTGTTAAATCTGTGAATAAATTTCACCAGCTAGGGATGACGTAATTGTCTCCCTTCTACTGATCATGCAATCATTTAGTTTTTAAAAACAGTGAAAGAATATCAGTGGAAAAAAGACCAGAGGAATTGTGTTCACAGACATTGTAAATGGGATGGGAAAGTCTTGGGAATCTGTTAGGGTGTTTCCGTTCTCTAGATATTTTATCTCATATCTTAAAGGGTGTGTCCACCTGCATTCTTTTCCGTGTTGTTCAAATGAAAACGCCCACTCAGCCGTTAGCAAAAGCAGAGGCGTAGGTTACAGCGCTGATGCTCCTCTGTCACCCAAACACACTCCATTTGATGTCAGAGTCATGGAGCGAGAGGAAAGTGTTAGTTTAGAAGTTTTGAGCTTGGAGGTGGAACATGGTGCAAAGTTATTATTGTTAAACCTTTATTTAACCAGGTGAAGACACACTGAGATCAATATAACACCATATCTGTACTGTATGACTAGTGCTGGGCAGTATCCCGGCTTTCCCACATGATACAAGTTCTTCATATACCGTCATACCTGTGCAGAGCTGATACACTTGCTGCAACTCTTTAACAGGCAGCAAAATACTGTACAGGTGACACAGAGTAATTAACAACAACAGCTTGAGTTTCCTGTTCTGCAAAAGCTTATTTTGACTTCCCTTCTCTAGCGTAGCCTGCAGACTGTAGTTTTTCTGTGACGACGTGCTCGTTGTTTACATAACTCATGAGGAAGGCAACATGTTGTCATACAGCTGACTTGAGGGAAGCAGAAGGATTTTCCAGTTCTGTTATTTCTCCGTCATCTCCGTCTCCCGCAGTTACCACGGTGTCTGGAAGAGTGCAGCTGCAGGCTAACGTTAGCGGTGAGCTCCATAGTGTGGTCTTTGAAGTGTTTTTCCCCGCCTTCAGGGCTCCCTCAATCAGATTTTTTAAAAACAAAAAAGCCTCCCAACAGCAGACACAGCTTCTCTCTCGGCACAAGTTCTTCTGGTGCCTCTCTGGTCTCCATCTCCATCTTCAATCTTTCTTTTCTGATTTGAATGTTCTGCAGCAACACAGCCTCTCCCAGCTGCCAACAGACTGTTATGCTAACTGGCTAGCTAGCGAGCTGTAGTATATGAGAAACTCCTATCACATGGGAATGCCCAGCACTATGTATAGACACATTTATAGCTCCATAGTCAGTGTGAAGTACATGATGAACAGCACGCCCCCAGTTTGGAGAAGCAGGCAGGAGTTAACGCCGCATGACCTAAGCAACGTACTGCTGTGGACACCGATCAGAAGCAGTAGTGGACCAGCAACTCTTTTGTGTACTGTGGGGTAAAATGACTGTTTGTGTCAAATGAGTCTGGTGGCTGTGGACGGGGACAGCAGCAAAACATATTTTAGCCACCTAAAAGAAGCAATATCAGTTAAACTGTATGCTATATTTTGATTATTTTCCTGCTTCACCCTCTTCAGAGTCACCAGACTCCTTTGACAAAACAGTCATTTTACCACACAGCAGATGGACGTTGCTGGTCTACTGCTGACTTGACTTGTCAGTTAGTTTCTTTGTGTTGGTGTGTGACTTTCAAACCCAAACTACCTTGGTGTCCACAGCAGTACATGGGTTTATATGTAGCAACATCATTATGCAGAAACCTACATCAGGTCTTGTGGGTAAAAGGATTTGAATACATAAGGAACACTACGGTGAAACCACAGAATGATACAAAAAAAAAATAGAGCTGCCCTTTAAGCATGTGTGTAACTGTGTCTGTGTGCATTCGCAGACTGAAGAATACTGTATGTTCTGCAACACAGACACCTTTGTCAATCCCCAGAGTATGTGAACAAAGCAGAGTGCGTGTATCACACAAACACTACAGCTATGTATGAGACTTAGGGCTGCCCCCTAATAGTCCACCAAACATTAGTCAACCAGAAAGTTCATTAGTCGGCAAGATTTCGTTGCTTGCTTAGTCGCAGGGAAAGAAAAAAAAAGACACCAAATGTGTAACTATTGGGAGCTGCCCCTTGTCAAAATAAATCAAAACTTATGTGACTGGACCATGTGGGAATTTAATTTGAAAGGACAGACACAGGAAGTGGCCACGCTCAGCAGTCAGACAGGAGCCAGGTTAATTTCCAGGGCTGGTACCTGCGGTTACTCCACAGGCTAGTTAATAACATGTCGGGCAGGAAATCCAAAGTGTGGGATCATTTTGAGAAGGTGAAGGACGAACCCAAGGTGATATGTAAACTCATCTTCATTGGTCGACTACAAACATGACGTATCATCTGAAACATGGAAGTAGCTACATGCCCATTAGCCCACAGCGTCATTAACAGGCGGCTCGCTCAGTGTGTGACGTGCACTTGTAAACATGCAGGCGACTAGTGGACTAATGGCCCTAAATGACGACTATTGGTCGACTAGGAAACTTCTTAGCCGGGGGCAGCCCTACTGAGAACTTCAAACCGCAGAAATTACACATTAAAATGATTGCATGTGACAGATTTTGATTTGTTTTATGTTGATTTTTGTTTTTAGCCTTGAACACAGTGTACTTTTAAGAAGAATTGTTTGTGAGAATTAGAGTTGAATTTCTGCTGTTTCACTATGCTTAGTTTTGTGTTATAATTTGTGACAAGAATTCCCAAGAATCCCAGTACAAAACTAACATTCCTTGGAAAGTAATGATTCAGTCACAGGAAAACCTTCAACCCTATTGTCTGAATCAACTTTCCTTTAAATCACCCATGATGTCATTGTGTAAGCAGCTTTGAAGTATCACCTATTGCACACTGGAAACTGAAGGGGAAAAAGGACTTGGCTAGAATGTGTCAGGCTAATTAAAAAGGATAAACATGGTGCAGAGAATCCTCTCATTTGTATGGTGTAAATACATTAGGAGCAGACACTTATACGTTTGAAGAACTGATGTCGACTCACCGTAGAAAAATATTATTGATCTGTTTTCGTATAAAAGCCCTCAGACCCAGGAATTTGCCGTAGATTCTATGCAAGACTGTCTTCAGGTAGTCTCTCTCCCGAGGATCCTCGCTGTCAAACAACTCCAAGAGCTGTACAGAGGGAAGGGATACAGACAGACGAAGGAAAATCAGACAGAGAGACGACAGGAAAGCATTGAAGCAAAGAGACAGACAGGACAGCGGGGAGGAAAAAACTTGTGAGATGGGTCTACAGAAGACATTTGAAGCTGCTTACTCGCAGACTGACTCAGTGACTCACCTGTAGGACAAACTTCTGGTCTATGTACTTTTTGGCAATGCTGGGCTGGAATTCCTGACTCTCCAAGAACCGGATGAAGAACTCGTATACCAACTGGAGAGAGGGGCAGGAGAAAAAGGGTGGATGGATGGATGTGGGAGGGACAGAGAGGGAGAGATAGTTGTTAAAACAATAAAAAATTCCACCGTTTAGTGTCGATCAGCTGCTGTGCAGGAAGACTGGCTGCAGTTTGTGTGTGTTGAGTTTTAAATTCACTTAGTAAGAACTCTTGATTAACTTTGGACACAAATTAGAGCCAAACTTCCCGCTGTACAACAACAAGCTGATAAAAAAAGACGAGAGAAATCCAAAAACTGTTCCTCTGAGAAATGAGAGCCCTTAAACTGCCCCTGTAAACATGGGGACGGGACTGGATTAAAGGGAAAGGTCAAAAGGTCACAAAAGGTTCTTTGCAAGGAGGGTATACATGAAAGAAGTAAACAGGTCACCATTATTGCGGTGGTGTCTCCCTGCAACACATGCATGCTTGAACTCATGCTGAAGAAGTGCACGAATTCCTACTATTGACTTCAAAATTGACTTCTGCAAACTTCAACTTCGGAAAGAGCTTTACTTCCTGTTTGAGACCATACACTTTACACAGAATCCCTGGGCGTGCAGAGGACCAGGTTCTTCGCTAGAAGTGGTTCAAAGGACTTTGTTCCCAGTAACAACAGCACAGTGCAGGGTCCAGCGGTAATGTTTTTTCACTTTCAAAATCGGGTAAGTGGGTCAGTAATCCACTCAATTTTTACTTGCCCCTATACAAATAACTTAATTTATTAGTGGTTATCAATTAACAAAATACATGTGCCTTTGCAAAGAGACACCATTTTAACTGCCTTGCTCTCTAACTTGCAGCAAAATGTACAACACATAGTTATGCCCACAAATAACGCCACAAGGGCTGAAAATCAACTTTTTGTCAAACTGCCACTGTGGCTGGTGAATTCCAAAATCTACCTGCTACTCAGTAGATTACCATTGTTTTTTGGCTGGTGAGTAAAGCAAATCTGGCAGCCACGTGCATATTTTAGCAGCATTTGGCTGGCGACTGGTGCTCATTTCCAACCCTGAACATCGACCAACTAAACTCTCGTTTCCAGGAAGACTGAATCACTTCCCTTGCATTTTAGCTCATAAATAGGGATGCACAATAATACTGGAACGTCATTAGTATCGGCCAATATCAGCTTTCAGCCAACATGCTTTTTCTCACTTTGCACAATGAATGAATATCACATACATTGAAAAACATTGTATTTCACGTCTCCATCTGCTGAAGGGCCATCATGATAAGAGTATGCATGTATAATATGATGTTAGTTCACTACAGAAGAGACTTGATGATGACTAAAATTAGGTGGGGAAAAAAGTGGATATATCGATATTGGTTATCAGTCATGTAGGTGGTGTATATCAGCATTTCAGATATCTGCAAAAAACCCAATGTCGTGCATCCCTACTCATAAACTTTGTCTTAACCCACCAGCATTTTTTCGTGAGTGCCCAATCGGTACTGCACACACAACTGTCAACGGAGTTGAGAAAGAAGCAAGATGGTTCACTCCTGAGCTTCATCTTCAGTTCCGGTAAAAACGATGTGTTTAATTCTTTTTTACCACTTGCTAATCGGGCGAGTTTCTAGATTTACTTGCCAGATGTGGCATTTTACTTGCTTCAGGCAATCCTTACTGAGCCCCGATGTAGCTTTTGGTTAACAGCCGTCAGTCTCTATTCATCAAACATGATCAAACAAGTACCCTCAGTTAACAATGCTTAGTGGGCTAACATTACAGTCCAAAGGCTGAGGTGGTCCCACAGAATAAATAATTCAACTAAATACATGTGGTGTTAATCTATAGCCTATAACATTAACTGCTCTGACTATTGCAACCTAACAACCACAAAGTAAACACTTTGGTATCACAAACAGAACACATACAATGGTGTTAAACAAGTAAGCGCGTTGAGTGACTCTCAGCCACATGCGTTGTGGTTGCTCTTATTGACAGCAGCTGTTAAAAACAATTCATCTACCCATGCTGCTGTCACTACGAGAAGGCAGCAGCAGACAAGTCACTATGACTTACCACCGCAGTAATGGCGGCGCAGCAAGATGGCATAAAAAATGTTTGGATTGGCCAGGACGTGGGTAAATAAAGGGATTTTGATTGGGGGGAGAAAGTTGTTTATGATTTTGGAAAAATCAGGCAAATGAGACAAAACAAAAAAGAAAAAAAAAAGGTTTTACCAGGAAGCTTCTCCTTGAGATTTGCATCTCATTTCTAAAGGAGTCCTGGGCAGCAGGCACACAGAGAAGGAGGAGGGGAGATGAGAGACCAGAGAGCCTGGCTCTAGACATGGACCCAAAACTGGACCCGAAACAAAACCCACCTGACCAGCCAATGATACTGATGTCTCTCAAGTAATTCAACATTTTGGGGACAGAAAATCTATCCCACTCTTGTGCCTAGCTTAGCATAAAGACTGGAAGTGAGCCTGGCTCTGTCTGACAAAAATGGGCCTACAAACAATTTTTAAGTTCACAAATAAACACGCTGTGTGTTGTTTGTTGAATCGATACACAAACAGAAATGTAAAAAGACAATTTGGGATTTTAGGGGGAGTTAAATCGTGGAACTATTCCTTGACAACCAACAGCAGGGTGCAGAGATTGTGTGCCTTTATCAGGGTTGTAGATATGATCATCAGAGGGTTGCAAGGTTTTGTACCATGGTGTCTGTAGAGTTAAACTTAAAGTTGGGCTCACCGAAAGTATCTGGCAACCCACGCTATAGCCAGAAACACTGCACAGAAATGTTGGGCAGACAGATGTAGCTCCATTGTCTGTTTTGTGTACCAATTAAACAAGATACAAGGTGTTAATTAGTGAATACACAAACACACTCCTGGAGCAGTGTTTACCTGTAAGTGTGGCCAGGAGGCCTCAAGCGTGGGCTCGTCTTCCTCTGGGTCAAACTCGTTACTGTCACTGGGCGGAAGGGTCCGGAATATGTTGTGAGACACCTGAGACAAAAACACAAAGATGGAAATATCAGCTTGAATACAACTGAGATATGAGTGCTTTCAGCTGAGAACTTAGTATGTGTGGTGCTGTGGACCTTAACAGCACCCTTAAGATGACTTTTTATGCAAATGTATCCTCTGAACTGTGTGTGCTGCCTGTGTTCATTCACTACAAGCAAACAGTAAACCCACTGTACAGACGTTAGCTGTACCTAGCGAGCAACATGAACACAGACGCTTTCCTCCAGTTTATCTTCCTTTTTCCTCCTTTGTCATAAAGCCTGACAGATTTTCAATTTACAAGGATGCATCTTCGCTTTATTTGGCACATTTGCATCAGCACACATCATTTTAATGTTTTTGTATGCCATCGTGACGCCACTAAAACTCTGCTTTGTGTCCCTGCAGGACATCCAACATTGACTACACACAAAAAACACTGAGAAACATTCACAGGACTAAAATCTATTTACTTTTCAGAGAAATGTTTTCATTAAAATCCATATTTGTTTATAGTACAATCTCTTCATGCTCTTATTTTGATAGAAAAAAGGCACACTGCAGGCATTAGTCATTTGTGTTTTCAATATTACCATAATAGCTTTCGTAGTAATTCACTTAGTTTACATGCACACATTGACCTTTCCACTGCTGCTGAGTTCACTCAGTTGTGTTTGCATTTTGAGCTGTTCTCTAAAGTGGTGCAGAAAGACGTAAAAATCTACAATACTGATGAGGGGAGATTGTGACGTTAATATATTTACAATAAAACTGACTGTTAAACCAGCCACAGCATGATTGAGCTTGTGTTACTTAGAGACTGCTGTGTTTTTATTTCCTTTTTATGTAGCAGGAGGTTTCTTCTGGGACACACTCACATGAGTGTGCGTGTGTGTGTGTGTGTGTGCACATCAGGGTCACAAGACAGTGAGAGTGGAAAATGGGTCAGGACCCGAGTACAAGTCCGAGTGTGGTGAGTTTATAGATCTGCAGGAGGAAGTTGAGTGTGACTTTTTTTTGCACTTAAAAGCTGCAAATGAGTAAAAACCAGCTTGTGGTGTATTTCATTTTGAGTGCAAATCCCCGCTCCTCCCTCCTCACCATTTTGACGACCTCGGGGTAGGCCTGCTCTGTCAGGTAGCCCCGGCTGACGGTCACGTAGTCCACCAGCTCGTTGAGCGTGGAGCGCTTGTACTCCTTCATCTTGAGGTCCGACAGCGTGTCCATGAAGTCAAAGACAGTACAGCACTGCTGCAGCTTCTTCAGGAACAGCTCCGGCTGCTCCGGCGCTGGCACGTCTGGACGGGAGAGAGGAAGAGGAAGAGAGAGATGAAGAGGAGAGCCAGTTTAATTGGTGCAGAAATAAATGTGAACCATGCAGACCGTTCCTGACTCCCACAGAGGTCAGAGAGCTGCAACACACAACAACACAGAATCACAGAGGTGGAATAAAGACAGTGGAACTGAAAACAGAGACATGGGGCGTCCTGGTGGGACATTGTCTGGGACACACTGTAATGTCACTTGTTCGATGGCAGCTAAGGACTTCTATTGCAAGTCATTCATTTAATTCCTCTATTCACGTAGTTATTTATTAGTTTATTGTTGCTTTATTGTACTGTTCTTACGAGTTATGTTGTTCTTCTCAATGTGTTGTTGTCTCTTCTACTGTCAAAATCTTGACTGACTTTTTGGGAAGCTTGCAACCACATCTCACGTTCAGTGAGTGGTTTACTCAGTTGTCACCTGACTCAATTATGGAACTCATGTGACAACAGGTGAGGGCATTATGCAACTTTGGTGACACTTGTGTAAATGAGATTTAGTTTAAAGCTCCACATTTAATTTAAGAATTTTGGATTTTGGGCTGTTGGTCGCACAAAACAAAATATCTGAAAACATCTCACTGGGCTCTATTTTCTGACAATTTTATAAACTTAACGATTAAGGGAAAATAACTAATAGTTTGATTGAAAATAAAATAATACAGTGCCAACATTATCAATATTTATGGATAATTTTCTCCTTCATTTTATACATCTAGTCCTTGAAAATAATCTTCATTTTGGTAAATTTATTTTTTCTGACAATTAAAAAAAACTAAACAATTAAGGGACAATAATTATTAGTTTGAAAATAGAAATAATCCAGGGCTACTAGTATAAATACTTATTGATAACTTTCTTATATATATAATTTTTTACACATCTAGTTCTTGAAAATAATCTACATTTTTATTACTAATAAAAATAATCATTCTGCCATTACAAATTCCTAAAAAAAAGAAAAGAATAAATTTTCCAAAAAATAAACAAATAAAAGAATAAGAAAAAAAGAAATATTGTATTTATTGTAAAATATTCAGTTAAAGAAACATACACTCCTGCGTAAACTTAAGTGAAGAACAACTGTGTGAAAGAGGAAAAAAGAAAGCCAGTTGTTTTCCTCGTTTAGAAGCCAATAATGAATTTGTTTTGAAGATGCTCGCCATTATTCACAGTAAGTGATATGTTTCACACTTCCAGCAGCAGCAAGGTCTGTCTGTTTGGTATAAATAGAAGATGAACTGTGTGGTTAACATGAGCAGGGATAGCCGCAACAGCTAAAAATAAATGTAAGATCTTAGAAACTACAACTTCCAAAAATGCGAGTTAAGCTAAAGGTATTTACGTATGGACTTCACTCATTTGTTGCTGAACACAAAGGATGCTACAGACGCACACCTCAGGAGAAAGAGACAGTTTCCTGCTCTGCGTTAGCTTTTTACTTATTCATCTTTTCTGCAAAGCCTCTCTGTACAGGGAGGGTGAGTACAACACCCTCATTATCCAGCAGTGAGTGTTTCAGCAGCTGAGCTGTCACAAACCGTACGGATGTACAGGCAGAACAAGTCGGCAGGTGTCTTTATTCTGATCCCACAGTGAGAGACATGGCGGAGGGTCGCGCAGAGTTCAGACCTGCAGGGAGAAGCACGACGCTCTTCCCTGATCGCCAGAGCTGATGTTCCTGTCCCAGCAGGACTGGGCCATTATTATGTAACAGATAAGCTGCTCCGAAGGCAGCACACCAGTGGCACTGGGTGTGTGTGTGTGTGAGAAGTGTGCTCCCAAATTACACTTCAAAGTGCTCGTTTGTCATTCTGAATTCGGCTGCACTTCATGTTGAGTCACAAACGGCATATAAATAAGGTGAGAAACTTTTCAAGTAACAATGAAATGACTTTTTCACCTCTCCATAACATGCAAAATGATTAGTTGATTCATTCATTTACAGACACTACCCCGGGCTCTAGGAATCCATTTTCTGACATATTACAGATCAAATGATTCATTGATTAAAAGAGGAAACAGTCGGGAGATCAGTGGATAACGAAAATAAATGTTAGCTGGAGCCCTACAGCTGTGTAACAGTATTATTTATTATTATAACTCTGGTTTGGTGGTTGCTTTAGATGTTGATAAAATGTTCAAACCATCATTTCCCTCAGTGGAAATTAAGCTTTGATTTACTTTTATTTCATAGATAAGAAACTTAAAATGTGAGGACAATAAAGCCCCCACAACACAGCATTTGAAGTCCTGTGTGTGATTAATCCTGGCTTCATATGAGTAGAGGACACTCTGCTAGCCACTAGGCTAATTTAGTTATGATAATAAAGTTAGCATGTCGCATATGAGGGGAAAACATATACATATAGACTGGCAACATGTGTAGGGTCAAACATCATGAGAATGGTGTTTAGAGGCTATAAAACACCTGAAGAAATCTACTTATTCTAATTAATAACACTGGATAATTTCTACATTTTAGGATTCAATAAACTCAAATGTAAGACAACATATTTACATGTAAGGCTTTATGTGTGTGTGTGTCTGCTGCAGGGAGACTGAAAGGTGTTTGGCTTTGTGCTCTTGGCCTGAAAGTTAAGCGGGAAGGCCTTGAGCCAGGAAGAGAAGCTAAGCTAAACTCATTAGCACTCTTCTCATTCATTCATTCATTCATTCATGTGTGGCAGGTAACAATTTGAGCCCAATGAGAAGTACGTTCTGTGTTTCTGTCTTTCACTATGACATGTCTGGGAGGGGGTTACCAAGATTTCCTGACTTGACAAGTTTCAAAATGAACCTTTAAGAAGTCACAACACAGGCTACTTATGAGTCAAGACATGGCTTGTGGTTGAAGAAAGAATCAAGACTTCATAAAAGGTTCATTTTAGATTTTGTCAAATCAACATTACGTCACAACATAAAGATTTTGCAGGCCAGTTTTTCCTATATTAAATTAAATTCAGCTGGTAAGAAATGAATAGCAAACTCCTCTTCCTGAAGGTCTGACTATTCAAACTGAAAGTGCCGTTTCCCATCCTGGGAAACAACCTTCAGCAGATCTCATCAAGCGCATTTAAAGTGATTATTCCGAACGTTTTGATCCAAATGCCACTAGTTACTCACGACCTGCTGGCCTCCTGCTTCAGTTCAGCTCATTGAGGCCGAGTCCAACCAGGCCAGTCACAAACAAACCCAAACCTCTGATTGACTGGCAGGAGTCCTGGGCTCGCCAGGCTTTAATCCCTGCTCCACAAACTAGCTTCCTCCCACAATACCCAGTGATTTATCAGAGCAAATGAATTTAACTCTGCTGACTTTTAGCGTAATTATTCATTTCAAGCTGAGATATTAAATCATATGCAACCAGGAGAGAAAATCTAAAATCTGTGGAGGATACCTCAGTGCTAACCTGCCAACAAGATCAAACATGTTCCTCTTTGCCCTGCATGTGATATGATCACTCAGTGCTCCAAATACCTAAAAAAAGAGTGCTGACCAGAATATTAAGGTGGCTGCAAAGTCTACATGTCCTTGAGCAAGATATTCAGAGTTTTTCTTGCTTGGTCTTTTTAAGTGTTCTGAATAAGACCATCATAAATTCTGTGATAATAAGGAAACAGAAGCGAGTGTCAAAGCTGCTGTAGTCAATATTACTGTATTAACAATGGATCAACTGAGTACACAGCCCAGTCGCCAGAAGACAATGATGGCATTGTTGCTTCTGCAAACCACGAATGTGTTGCATTTGCATGTTTCATAGGTATCATAGCAACATTTCTTGAGTGACGTAGTATACGAGCTGACTTTGTCATTGGGAGGTGAAAGGGACAGTGGATGATGTGAAACCTCGGCCAAACTTGCCAAACTACTTCTCGAGACCAACAAACAACAAAACCGGCTGTGATGTAGCGAGTCATTGCTGTGTTTCCAGCGGCGTTTTAAGCACCCAACACAGGTGCTTTGTTGCAACCTATTGGGGACAGTGCCACAAAAAGCAGTTGTTGTTTACAGAGACACTGCCCCCAAAGCCAGGGATTTTACGACAAAACATGATCTTTTCCACAACCAAGTGACTTTTGTACCCAACACCAAACAGCAGACAGACAGATATAGACACCAGCCAGTAAAGAAAGTGGAGCATTTAGCAGCTAAAGAGCCACATATTTTTCTCAGGAGTTGGTGGAGGCCAAAACCAGAGCTAAAAAGGAGAGTGCATCTTAGATTTCCATTCATCAGATGGCCTCCAGATTATTCCTAATGTTGCTCTACATCTGCTGAATGTGTAAATAAGAAACTGTTTGCTTTGTGTTTGTAGACTGTTGTGTTTACAGCGTTTCCAAGGCCCCTGATTGGACAAACGAATCATTTGATGCGGTTTAATGCTTCAGTGTGCTTTCATACAAAATGCTTGAAACCATCTGAATAAACAATTAGACAAAGTCACGTCCGCTTTAAGCAGTGATTGACCAGGATTCTCTCTTTATTCTTTACACAACTTTGGTCAGGTTTCGTTGTGTACAAATGAGCGCAACAACATGAGTGCCTTCTAGAAGAGACTGAAAGTGTTTCCAGTTGTCCCCTTTTCTTCCCACCTTCCAGTGAGGCCATTCAGAACATGGTTGGACAACGTGTTATACAACCTAGTTTGTTTGAAGACCTTATGCAAATGCAGAAAACTGTGAAAACGCAGTTCATGTATCAACGACCATCCACATTTCTGCTTTCAAACTACTGTCCACAGAGTCCTTAGTCAGGACTTTGTCCCACCAGGTTCACTTTCTCTACACTGTCTGAAATCTAATAGATGCAAAAATGCTAAAAACTATCAAGTAATGATAAAATACCAGAGACAAATCAAAACGGAGGATTTTAAAAATGCTGTTTGCTCAAAACAGATAACACCACAGTTGTATGTCTATATGTGAGTATGTATTCTTGCCTGTAAACACATATGCATTAGGGTGAGGCGATATGGCGTTAAAAATATTATCACTCCTCCTCAGTCTGTTTTTCACCATGACACACCCCTATGCTGATGGATTGTGAAGTGTGGACAAAAAAAGGTATGTGTTACTCGAGACAGGATTTGGTGTTGGAGACTAAAATGTTAAAAAAATTAAGACTTAAGGATTCATTTTTGGTTTGGTAATCCTGGCAAAGCACATGACTGATAAACAGTTGAAGCACATGGATCAATTTGGTGGTACTTTGCGGGAAAAATCTGCCAGGGTCGTTTTACAGCTCAAAACAGATAGGTTAAGATGGCTCAAATAAACGTTAAAATGTGTTGAAAATCTTCAACATCTGACCATTTGAGGAGAAAGGAGGCATTTCCTGTCCTGCAACATGAACCCTGGCAGATCAAGCGCAAGTGTTGTATTGTAATATTAAAAGCAAACTCTACAAAAAGATTTTGTAAACTCTTGACTTCAAGTATGCATATCTGAAGGGCGGTGCAAAGTATTCACAGAGGACTAGACAAGGCGGAGGGTATACAGAGGTCAGGGGACGGAGTGAAGAAGCTGGAATAGTATCTGAATAATTATATCTGAAATACTTCTAATGCAGTGCAATAATATGTGCATGCTTGTTTTATGTGTTGCCTACAGTGTGTGTGTGCAGCTCCTTGTGAGTGGGTACAGTAGTGTACAGTACGCTGTGGTTCATTACAGTAATTACTGGCTGCAGGATACGGGGTCGGCTTGTGTTACGGAGCCCAGGGCCTCAGGATCCTGCAGCTCTGCCGCTATAGGAGCATGTGAACGGCCTTAAAGGAAGCTATTAATAGACAGATAATCACACAGGACACAGTAATCCCTCTACAGAGACACAGGGAGAGCACAGCGAATGGGCTTGGAGCAGGGCGAGAGAGTATGAATGTGAATGTGGGAGAGGAACAGAAAGAGAGAGAGAGAGTGTGCATGAAAGTGTGTGTGGCTGTATTTAAGCATGTGAGAGAATGGGTGTGTGTGTGTGTCGGTGTAGCCTAGAATAACCCAGAAACTACCCTTCATACAGATCAGCAAGGAAGAGCCCTGGAGTGGAAGTGCTGCCACACACACATGCACACACACATGCACACACACACTAATACACACCATCTTAGCCAGGCTCACACATCAGCACAAAGTCAGTCACCAGGCTTTCACCACCATATATCAAACCTCCGCACGGGATCCCGCATTACATCATTTTCTTTACTTGTATACAATTAAGTGTAGGACTACTGATGAGTGAATGTAACCAATCATTGATCCTGTATCCTAAATTTTCGATGAGAGGCTGCAACAAAAAATGGAGAGAGGCAGGGGTATGACATCCAACAGTCCCCTGGCTAAGAATCGAACTATGGACGTTGCAGTCATGTAGCACACACCCTAACCATTAGGTCACTAGAGCTGACGATTAACTGATTAGTTGGCAACAATTAAATAGATCGCCAATTCATTTAATAATTGATTAATCCGTTTAAGTAACTCTTAAGGACATAAAGGCAAAATTCTCAGATTCTAGCTTCTTAAACGTGAATATTTCCTGGTTTCTTTACTCCTTTATGACAGTAAACTAATTAGTTTTTGGGATTGCGGACTTTCTGCTTTATGATGAATTAGTTATATTGAACACCTGATACATTTACATGCACACTAACATTCCACTGTATCGCAACACTTAAGGTGGATGAAGGAATGAGAGACGGAGGCCGTGTTTGTATGGCTAAACAAGTCAACCACCACTGGAAAACTGGCACATGTAAACAGGAATATTAGCAGAATATTCATTTTTATAGCAATGCAAAACAGCTAAGTAGGACTATTGTCTTTTTCAGAATAAGGGCAAAAACCAGAATATTTTCTGCATGTAAATGAAGTCACTAACGACCCTCTTCAGTTAAAAATGTCATTTGATCTATGAATTGTCAGAAAATATATTTTTAAAAAGCCCATTAGTTGCTAAACTCAAATCGCTTGTTCTGTCCAAACTTCAAAAGATATTTACCATCATGAAAGATGAAAAACAATCAAACATTCATTTTTGAAAAGCTGATTTTTGGCATTTTGGCTTTGTAATATGTTGTGATTACCACAACTTCTGGCAATTCATTTTCTATCAAATCACATCTTCTATATTCCTCCTGGCCTGGTTCCAACTCCTCTGACTTAAATGATTAATCAAACATCATCAATTGTTATTGAATAGTTTTCTGTTCATCTATTCATCACCAGATGTTTCCCTCCTCCTCCTCCGCAATAGTTTGACAGATGGCAGCTAATGTTTCCTCTTCAGAAGCGCTTAAAACACACACCAAGGATAACAGGACACACTAAGAAGTTAAATATTTTGCATATATCCCTGCCTAGGTTTGGCCTCATGCACTGAGTCTCAGCTCTGCAGCCTGATCTCAAACCACAACACACCTAAGAGACACCTGACTACAGGTTACTGCTGGTTGTTCGTGCTTACATACCAAGAATCAGGCATAAAGGCAGAATGGAAATAAATATACCAGCAGCAAGCAAAGGGCTGACAGTTGTCAAGGCAACCAGCTTCTTTCAAATCACAAAAACTCAGTATGTCATTGCAAAGGACAGAAAGGAAGATTCAATGCCTTGGACAAAAAATGAATAAATAAACTGATAGCCAGAGGAAGCTACATGATGTTATATATGACATGTGACATGTATGATGATTATTTATAATAATCTGATTAAAACACCTGAAGCTGGTCACTTTCTTAAGATGCATAAACTGGCTACTCATAACAATGTTTGCAAGTCCACGCGTGTTTCATTCATAATAACTCCAGATTATCTCCTTTAAAAGTCACTCAAATGAACGCACTGACCGGACCAATTTGTCATAAGACCTCAACTGATGCTCTTTCATGTTTAAAGTGCCCATATCATTGAGGGCATTTACTTTTACCATCCATCTTTATCCCCAAATCCATTTAGCTGGTACAAATGTGATCTTTTTTAATCCAGCAGCCACTGTGGGCAGCGGATGAAATCAGGGTTGAAATGAGTGTTTGGCAGTTGCTGATCTACTCAGTCAGCCTCTCTGTGTATAAGCCAGCCATCATGTTCAGGATTATTTATGGCTGCATCACAGCGGCAACTGCTAGTAGAAGTCAGTGTGGCCAGTGAAGTGAAGGGACTGTGAGGAGTTTTCTGCAGCTCCAAATGTCAGCAGAAGGAACCTGACAATGTTTAGGTTGTCAATGATTGTTTGTGTTTGGATGTTAAAGATCAGTTTAAGGAACTAGGAGGGGCGTCTGCTTCTGCCTTGGAAAATGCACAGTAACGGGCCATTCACATGTTGCGTCATGTGCGATTGCACAAATTCATTATTTTAAATGAAGACACGTGACAGGATTTCAAAACCAAAATAACAGTCACTGCTCATTTGTTGTGAGGCACCTGTTTTTGGGTGTGTCCGTGGCACATCAAGATGGAAAAATCTCAACTATTTCAAACGCAGTAGGCATAACACAGGTCATATGACAAAAATTAACCAATCACCTGCATGGAACATGTTTCAAAATCTTCCAACAGCTGGTTGAAAGGTCAGCCAAACTTTGAGGGATTTGCAGTGCTGGACATACATTTATCTCTTTACTCTGTTTAGTCAGTGATGCTTGCTGCTAAATTACCACAACTTCATCATAATTGTCATTGCATCATGCAGGTTTGGGTTGATTAGCAAAGGCAGGTGCAACAGGGCACCTTAGATAGAACAATGAACTCGACACAGCTGACTTCATCCACGCAACATGAACATCCCCGAATGCATCCAGTCAGCTACTCCAAAAGGAATCAATGCCATTGCTCCTGCAAAAGCAAAATGGTGAGTTTGTTGCTTCCGTTTTCAGCAGATCAAATAGGTGTGTTGTTGGGCTTGTTAACAGGTATTTCACCAGTTAGAGAAACAATCAGTCAATTACTTGGGGGGATCAAGAATAAAGCATTCTGAGACCTTGATCACAACAAGCCAAATCTTCATCATGGTAGCGAGGATTGGATCCGCTCGTCTGTTGCATTTCAGCTTGCAAAACGCGTCCGTTACTATATACAAACTTGTAGCGGTGCAGATTTTGTCGTGCCTTGTGTTTCTGGGAAATGAGAGTTCGAGGACGACTGGTGACACCAGGTTGGAGAACTATAAAAGCACTAGTATTTCTTATGAAGCTAACTGGTCTCATATCAACACGACTATTCTGAGATGCTTTATGAGTGCGGCCCCGTCCTGTGGAAACACTGATGCTCTGCTCTGGCTTCGGCCTCACCCTGATCTTCTCCTTCCTGCCTGCCTGCCTGCCTGCCTGCCTGCTCTGTTCTGTTTCTCAGCTTTGGAAGAGACTCTCATCTGGGCTCCCTTGGCAGGGGAAGAGAGAAGTCGCTGCTGCTTAATTAATGGTGGAAAAAAGCTTAACGACTCACAGCACGAGAGAGGGAGAGAGCAAGCAGTCGGATGGCTCACCACAGGAACTCCTTTAAGTTCGGCTAATTACATAACGGCATCAACCTATTGAACACAGGGTCAGGATTTAGCAGCTTGCATATGTACACATCTCTTTTTAAGAAAGATTTCGATGTTGTTTAATAGGCTTAACACGATGTACAAATCTTAAGTGGGAAGACTCAAATCAGCCACTGATTATTTTACTAGCCAAACATGATTTGGCAGAGTTTAGAGACTACAAGGAGATCACATGGTCTGTTCACAGTGAAGAACAGTCTTCAAAAGTAACTGCAGCACTGATACAAAACTGCACAAATGCAACACTGAAAATCACGTGCAAACACGTCTGTTCAGACTATTAAGTAATTAAAAGGATGAAAAGAACTGTTAAATTTTGGGGATGTACTTATGTTGATTCTGTTTAAAGTCTGAAAACCAAGAATAAGAGCAGGAGTCGACATGGATACTACAACTAAACCACACTCTTCACTCTCACTGCTGGGAGAAAAAACAAATGCAACAAATACAGACAAGGTCACAGTGTGGCTTTTGGGGTTCTCTATAAGGCAGCGCCGAAGTCAAGAGACTCCAAAGTTATCTGACAAAATGAGTTTGAATCTCACAGACAGTGACTCTGCTGGACACTGCGGCCAGAGCCCCCATTTCTTCATGACTTCACATAGCTCTTATACTGTGGTGCATTTAGCCACTAGTGTTGTCATGATACCTGCATTCTTGAAAAATATTGATATTTGGTGACGATTTTCAATGCCACAAGGCAAAAACTGACATTACGTGCATGCAATTTAAACTTTTTAATACAAGGTAAATATAAAAAGGCTACAGACCCTTCTACTGTTGGCAAACAGTTTGGCGTTTTTGGTGGGTGGGGCTTAGCTGGAAGCAAAACAATTCTCCACAGTTATTAGCGAGCGCTAGCTAGCAAGTTCTGTTGGCTTGTTTTAGGTAATGGAGGAAGATGATGTGAGTGGTGCATTCAGAAATACTCATTCAGTGTCAGAGGGCACTTTGGCACTAACTGGATTTGAATTTGTTCGTCTGAATGTACCGCTGGGTTATCCAGAGCACCACACTCTCAGAGTAGCAGAGCGCACTCTGGACACTGTGTCTGGGGAGACGGCGCAGCAGAGCGCCGAGCAGAGTGAATGTGTGATTAACTTAACTGTTTGTTAATTTATATAGATATATAATGCTCAGTTTCTTCGACCAACAGGGCTCTCATTTTAGTGTAGAGCGTCAGACTGAATTTATGAACACACCATGTCAGGTCACTCACTCTCCGGGACCGCCAGTGTTACTTGAATAAGTAAACACTGACCAACGGGACCAGACTGGCCGACCCGTATGCTCTCACTCAGTGGATGGATGATGTCACAGGAAGCCAATCTTACAAAGGAGGACGACACTTGAATGGTTTCCTCCATTTTGTTTTGCTACCAAAACTAACGTTAGCTAATGTGCTAAAACATTGGTGTTCCAGAAAAATCCAATATTCTACTTAATACCTCCCCAGTTTCTGATGAGGTAGACATGATAACCCTTAATACATCCAATAACACAACAAGACGACTACAGCCCTGTGGTGGCGAGTTGTGTTTTGCCTTCAGCTAATAAATTGACGTCACTGTGATGTCGGCCCTAAAAGGCTCTATATTATGACAACTGCTTGTCTTTCTTGGCTAGTAGCAGTGAACAGCAGAATGATTGTGGTTAACGATAATAATAAAGAGTGAAAAAGCGAAGCTGGTAGCTGTGTATCAATACTGCAGAAAATAACTGTTTCAAATAAATCAATATTTTTGACAACACCAATGTTTAATTACAAAAATATATAAAATACTTGAAATGCAAAGGATTTAGAGGGTTGAATGAGTCCAGAAAAACATTAATTGCACTGTGTAAATATCATACATATCCTTCGCCATCACACCATATCACTGATTTGCAAAGAGAACACATCTGGGAGAAGCTACAGTAGAAGGATTTAAATCCTATAGTTTACAGTTACATTGCACTCATTTAGCAGATGCTTTTGACCTAAAGCATCTGCTAAATGAGTGCATTAAAACCACACAACTGGGGGTGTATCCCTTTTAAATAAATAACTAAAAGCATTTTCAGTACAAGAGTACGACTGCTTAGAGATGTGATTTGAGCTGTTGCAAGATACATCTCAGATGACTAACAACATAAGTTTTCACTATTGGCTGGAGAACTTCAGACTATCATCTTCACAATGGTCAGCAGGTGAGAGAAAAACAGCTACTTTCTATTTCATTAATGGAAAATACTTTCCTGCTATTTTTAGGTTATAACGTTCTGCACACAGCGCTGCAAAGATCTAAGTCTAGGAAAGTGTAAGATGACCAGGCTACGCACTCTTTAAGAACAGTCCACACACACTCAGTGTAAATGGGAAAGCCCCCTGTCTATAAAAGCAGTGAGCGTGTGTGACCGGGAGAGCGGCAGGCTTGAGTTACGGCAGCAGAGAGAGGCCAACAGATGCGATCAGCAGATGACTCGACCCCTCTGCCTGAAGGTCAATTTGTAGGATGTTATGTACCAGCTATGACGGTGTCATGTATGTACACACAGTCACGGGGTTCAGCCATCATAAAGGTATAAACAGTGAAGGTTAACATGGACTGGGGATGAGTAAAACAATCAGGTAGACATGCAGGGTTATTGATGGAGGAATGTCAAGGCGCTGCAGGTGTGACCTTTGCTCTCCTCACTGCTGGTGGCTTCTAATTAACCTTATTTACAGAGAGAAAGTTGCTGCTTTTCAGACTCACCCTGCTTCAGCTCCCCAGAACAACCAACCAGTCCTCTATTGTTGGTCCGGGATTGATAAAGAGTTTTTAAAGGCACTTATTCACCTTTAAAAGCAATCTTCTTAGGGGCTGAATTGTTGGTAGATTAAGCTTTCTAAACCATTTGTCTGAGTCACTTTAGATAGGAGCGGCTGATAAATATATACAAGTAAAGCGAAGATTAAAACAGAAAATATATTTTCCAAGAAAGCCTAAAACAGACAATAAACCTTACCTTTATGTCTGACAAAACTCTTGTCACTCAAAAGGACCAACTGAAACGTGGCTGCTTGATTGATATGTTCTCTACAAGCTGGTGTCTGTGCTCAGCGAAATACAACAAATAGTGATAACAGATCTCAGCTGTATCTAAGTTATCAAAAATGAAGAAACCTGAACCAAGATTCCATGGGAAATCCAAAGGATTCAGATTCTATGAGCAGAACTGATTTCAATAAATTCAATAAATTTTATCAAACTGCAACCCCAATCAGCTCCTCCAGGATGTTCGATGTTGGGATAGCAACCATTGACACAAATTAAACCAATCCTTGTGAATTCTTTTCCATTTGTCCATTCACTGCCACTTTTCCACCAATTTGACCATTCATCAGTTTCCTGTGAATTTCACCAATCATAGCAGTCACCCACAAAACGTCACCAAACTCACTTTCTTGGCTCTGGTTGTGAAGATGCAGACATGAACGTCTCACATACACCAACAAAAATTACTGCTGAAGACCATGAAAGGCAATACTGCAGTGGTGGAACATGGATGACATCGATTGACAACCATTTTTCTCCCGCAAAACGCACTTGAAGATTGGCTAAAACGTGGGTACCAACAGACAGACAAGTAACCATGACATAGGCTCTGTTGCAGCCAGATCTATTGCACGTGCTAGGGGTGTAATGATTAATCGGTCTGGGTCGATATACTGATTTAATGATGAACAATCCAATATCATCAGCGCAAAGTGAAATCATTGATCCATATCATCATTTTTAGGATACGCCTTTATTTTAAAAAATCTGTGTCACTGTAAAACAGCAGCAGGCAGATGGCAAGCAGCCAAGAGAAAGACGATGAGGGTGACGTTACAAACTCAGGAATAAATCAACAGTGTGGAATATTTTCGATTTCAGAGAAAATACAGGCACATGCCAAAAATAAAAATGCCATTTTGAGACAAAATACGATGTACCTGCCTGGACGAGTATCTCACTTCACTAAGTTGTTGCTACAGCAACGTTAGCTGCTCTGTTTCAACAATGTTCGACTGAAAAAACGTGCACGCAGGCTGAAATTCACCTGTGCTGTTCTGTCAGTAGATGCAGTGACTTGTATCAACAGTGCGTGAGAAAAAATATAAATAATTTGTTATTATTAGTGGAGGAAAAGTCCGCTAGCCACAAGGCTAATTTTTGCAATGCTATCCTGCTTAAGCTAGTAATGAGTGACTAGCAAAAAACAAATGGTTAATTTATGAACCTTGACAGTTATTGCTGAGCTGAATTTTACACTTTTGTTAAATGATGTAGCTGTTTATCCATGTTTTATGGCTGCTGGGAGAAATTTACCTTCAGGGCTTTAAGCCAGATAGCCAGTTATATGGGCATATGATATCGTCCTCCATCAATCAGAGGCCCCTGAATCACATCAAATCGTATTGTGGCAGACTTTGTGATATCAGCAATTATTGTATCTTTGGCCAAAGAATCGATATAATATTGTATCGTCATGAAACTGGTGATTTACACCCCTAGAAAGAATCAAGGTGAGTAAGACTACATATGCATGCTTAGTGCCTTGGAATTTAATGAATTACAGACACACGAAAACTAAACTATTTTTGTCATTTTCACTTGCTTCTGCAATTTCTTTGAAAGTTAACACCTAAAAACATTGCAACATGCATTTCTTTTTTCACAGAAAACCTTATGCAACAATCCCTCCACAGAGCTGCCAAACTGTGAGGTACTGTACAGTTTAACTGATTCACTAGCTTAATATATGTTGAGACTAGATTTTTTTTTTAAACTGGCAACATAATGCACATTAGATATTAGAGGTGAAACTAGCTTTTGATACCTTGTAGATCAAAATGTATTGACTTTGTTTTTTTGAAAAGAAAATCTGGCACAGGGAATTTTTAATGGGAATTTAAATTTGTTTCAACTTTCAGCTAAACAAGCTATCAGACTAAAAAGTGACACATATAAGCACTGCCACCAAAGCAGAAACTGTGTGTCATGTTTCCTGTCGAGGACAGCGGTTTCCCAGCAGTCACTGCTGTCGCCACTGGGGCCTATGAGCCACTGAGGTTAAACATTACATAAAGGATTACAGTGAGAAGAGATGATAAACGCTGACTGTCACAACATCTGTTCTGTTTAGTCTTCAAATAAAAAAAACCCACAACAACAACGGGGACAGACGTGACCCAGCAACATGGCCAACATCAGCTGTCGATGCAGATCTCCACAGGAAGCTGGCACACAACCAACTGGTCAACTATCATGATATGTGATGACATTGACATGCAAGTACACATGTGCATGCATATGGTTGTTGCAGTTAAGCAGGGTCTAGTGCCAGATACACAGCACAATGCAAACGTTTATGTGACTCCTGCTGCAAGCGTGGCTGTGTAGTCAGCCGTTATTATGTTAACTTCTGCCAGGCTTTTTGTGGGAATTACTCTGAGTTTAAAGATAGATTTTCATTTGGACTAACTTACAGAAATCTACCTGGTGTCTGGTGCAAAGAGAGATCAAACAAAGATGAACAATTACAGATGTAAAAGGAGTTTAGATTGTGGTTTGCCAAATATATTCAACAAGCCACAGTCTCATTACAGTGTCACTTTAAGGGTGTAAACATGCAGACTGGGACAGATAAAAGAAGAAAGAAAGCAAAGTGGACTGCACCAGTCAGAGCAAAACAGCTGTCACCATGGCAACCGAGTCAAACAGTCAAACACATGCTGACCTGGATTCACAGTCTACCAACATGGTGCAAGTCGTGCAATACGGAGCTCTTTGGCTGCAATTCAATTTTTTTTGTATTAACCCTTAAAAGCAGATATTTCTGCTCGATGAATGGCTTAAAATGAGAGTATGTCACTGTTGATGCCACTGTGACCACAACTGACTATTATGGGATAATGGTAAATGCTGAAACATACTGCAGTTTAACAGAAGCACATTTAGAGAAGACTCATAAAGTTAATAAACTGACACTCAAATAGCAGTTACACACTAATACCCAGCTCAAGTTTGCGCACATTAGCCACCACTGGCTACAGGTCATAGCTGCGACATCCCTCACTGTACTGAATTAAGCAAGAGCGTGTTTTTTGCATTCATTTTTAAAAGGTACGAAAGTCACAAGAACAAATACTTTAGTACCGAATCGATGCCAAATTCTGGAAATGTGACAGTACGTAGGTAGGTACTGGGGATGCAATTCTTACGGACGTGACTGAGTAGCATATATGCATGCAAGTGTTCTAGTCTGCCGTTAAATTTCAAGGGAAGAAGAAGAGCACCTAACAGCAACCGACAACAACACAGCATCTATTCTGCGCTAATCGCTGCAAGTTAAGATTTTTTTTGTGGTTGCTGTGAGTTGCAAAATGTTCAGCTTTGGGTAAAACGATGCACTTGTCACTGTCACATTTTACCCCACAATCCCTTCATAGTGGAGAAGGGGCGGGACTAATAGCCTTCGACAAAGAACACCTGTCACATCTTAATTGTACAAGTGCAGACTCGTGCTTTGTGTTCAAGGCAGATCATTAGGGATTAAAATAAAACTTAAATTAAATCAAAATGTTTTTAGGAAAGGTGTGTATGTTTATTTTGTCTTTTACCATGGTATTGAATTGGGTATCAAGACTCTTGGAATTGTATGGGCACTGGTTTAGTCTCACTTTAAAGGATTAACCAGTTATGAAAATTGTTCCATTGTTTTCTTGATCAACTAATCGTTTTAGCGAAATGTCTGAGATAAAAAAGAACAACACCCATGCAGCAATAAAATCCAATGACATCATGTTATGCTGCAACACAGTTTGATGTTACTTCCTAGTTTGAAACTGTACAGCAGCAGATTCAAGATCAGATACCAGACTTGTTACTGTATTACAGTCAAAGTCTGATATTGTGAAAACACTGAAGGGAATGTTCTTACAACTCAACACCGAATAAACATGCACTCACTGTACATACACGTGCCGGCCCAGTACAGGTAAAGGGTCACGATTTGTGTAATGGAAAACATTCGACATATAGATATATGTTCATAACCCAGATACACACTACCCATGTCTCAATGTTCATGTTCTCAAGTCTCATACAAGCCTTGCAAGGCGCCAGGCTGCTGTCAATCATTAACACATGCAGTCGTCCTGGGTAAACTTTGCTCCCAGCTACTATAGCCAACAACACGGCAGATGGCAGAGCTACAGAGGCCGTAGTCACTTTCACTCTGGCGTTTAGGTAACAAGGCGCCACAGTACTAAATGTCTGAATTATAACTCACTATATGGCTTCGGCGAGCTCCTAATGAGAGCAAACACTACAGGAAGCATCATCAGGGTTTCATCAGTGATGAAGAACTTGAGCTTTTTCTTTTATATTTCCTTTTGAGCTGCACATGAAAATAAGGCTTTTTGTTTTTTTTGCCTTGCAGGATGAGTTCACAATTTTTAAGTCTTACTTAAAACATAATCAGGTGCTCTAATGAATACTGAAACATGTTTCTTGCTTGCTGTGATCATTCCTCCTCGTCACACTGGCCATTAAAAGATCCCTTCCTAATGTGTTTCCAGTGTAAGTGATGGAGGACAAAACCCACAGCTCTCCATTTGTGCAAATGTATTCAAAAGTTTCTAAAGCGTTTTAAGAAGGGACCTCCTAATGGCCAGTGGTAACAGGATGAGTGATTACAGTAAGGAAAATCTATTACAGTGCTCATTTGGGACTTGCAAAATTTTGAACCTATCCTTTAAGCGTGCCCTGGAGCACTTTTATTACCAGTAACCCTTAACCAAAGAACACAATCAATAAATGCCCTCAGACAAAAACAGCAGCACCTTATGTCCTTCTCTTTGAATCAGTGATGGCGAGATTTGCCTTCCTGTTGATGGATTCTGGTGCTAAGTTAACCCTCGGTGGGGTTAGGAGTTACATCCCCAGCACAGCTCAGTGAGTAAACAACTTAAAACATCCCCAACCCTTCCACTGTGAAGGTTTCAATTCCTACTTGAGCTGTAAATGCTAATGATGCTTGTTGCGTTGGTGGATAAACGCCTCCGTGAGAAGGTTCATCGTTTTACAATACTTTCTAATTATGTGCCTGTCTGATTCAAAAACTCAAGGTACATTTACAGGGTTTTATTTATTTCACACTACCTCAGCACTGTGCTGTGAATAGAGCCTAAAGTGGCACTTTAATTGCTATTTGATGCCAATCACCTGTTTGCTTACAATCAAGCGCTGTGTGCAAAGCCAGGATGGTACAAAATGTTACAAGTGTTGAACGTTATTAGCGTCAAGAACTCTGCTAAGGATTTATCTACAAAAGAGCTGAAAGGATTATTTGAATAATCAATTGGAAGAAAATTAAAATGCAACAACTTTGACTAAGTTTTAATCATTTGGATCGTTTTTCAAGCAAAAATGCAAAATATTGGTCGGTTGTAGCTACAACTGGGCGATATGGAGAAAATCAAATATCACAATAATTTGACCAAGTACTTCATATATGGTCTTACATCATGATATAAATATAATATCAATATATTGTTCAGCCCTAGCTAGGGTTACTCTGCAACAAAGTTGAAAGGATTATTTGATTAATCAAGTGAATGAAAATGAATATGCAACAACTCTGATGAAGTATGAATTGCTTGGGTTGTTTTTCAAGCAAAAATGTAAAAACTTTGCTGGTTGCAGCTTCTAAAATGTGAATATATTCCTGGTTTTCTTTTATGGTAGTAACGTCATTGGGTTTTGGACTTTTGATCACACAAAACAAGCAATTTAAATTTGGAATTTGGGCATTTTTCTTCTATTTTCTGACATTTTATTCACCAAATGAGTAACTAACTAATCAGGAAAATTATTGAAAGATCATACAAAAAAATGAGGACATTTTCCAAATATTATTTTGTCTGAATAACAGTTCAAAATGACATGAGAAAAACAACAAATCCTCAAACTGGAGTTACTTAAACTTACAGATTTTTAGCATTTTTATTTGATAAATTATTTAAAATGCTAAATCAATAACTGAAAAATTTGTCTATGCATTTTCTGTCCATCAGCAATTTAATGAACAGACTATCAAAGCAGTTTCAACACTGATATTAACATTATTCCGACAATTCATGGGCAAACATGGTAATAAAGATCTTGCCATTTTGTCTTGATGTGAAATATTAAGTATCATTTTCCCCAAAGGAAAAAACACAGGTCCTTAAACAACTTTACAATCACTCTAGGTCCTAAGGTAAAGGCTGCTTGAAACTTAAAGGGTTAAATAATGTAACTAATTAACTCTTCTTGCTAACTAATCACTTATTTTCAAATCCAAGACATCAGTATCTACAGTGGTAGGGTAGCGTTGTTTGGCACTGGCTGTACAGACCCTCACATAACTGACAGGTCACAGGTTTGAACCTGACAGCTGATGTGTCACGTCAAAAGTTTCCTTCAGTGAAGACACTGTTCTAAGAGCATCAGCTCAAAGGCTGAGATGTAAAAGCTGCTCTGAGGCAGCAGCAGCAGCAGGAATGATCATCTGGGACGGTTCACACAAAGACTGCGTTCACGAGTCCAGGTGAGAGGGCCGGGTCGCTCGCAGGACTCACATAGCAGGAATTCCAACAGACATGTGCACTGCTGAATCAAACTCAACACAACACAACACAGGAGGTACCTGTCCTTCATCTCGGCTCAATCACCACCTTCTGCGGCTGTATTCTCAGAACACAAGAGCCGAGACACGCACGTTTGTGTGGTGTCAGGAGAAGACGTGTCTCCATCAGAACAAGATTATTGTCACTGCCATGAATCTGATTCTGGTTGGGTTCATTTTAATTTTGTCGATTAGGGCTGAACCTCAATATCTACTGTAATATTTTTGGTTCAGACTGTCAAGAACAAAAACTGTCAAGCCCCAAAATTCAAGGCCAGATTTTGCACCCACTTTACTTTGATCAGTTTCTAATAAGTTACTCATTTAAATCAGAATGGTGCCAATTTCAGATTGTTCATTTTAGCAATGTTCTTACAATTGCTTATGTTTAGACAACATTTTAATTTGAGACGAAGAAAAAGATCAAATGGAGGGTTTTGTAGAAAAAAAGGTGTATCAAAAGTATTGCTTCAAATCTTCCAAATCTCAGGTTTCTTATCAGCACTAGTACATCAAATACGAATTCCATTATCCCATAATCAATGCTCATTTCTCCCTCAAGTAAGTATTTCACTGCTGGAAAGATGGTACTTTCATAAAATTGGGCTGTCTATGCAGTAGAAAGATGCAAATACTTTTGAAATTGGTGCGACATGACTAGAGAAAACAGAGAAAAGGGGCTGTGGCATTTACTTTTGCTTGAGAGGTAGAAAACCTACAACGACCAGAATGGGACCAATAAACGTTCCCGCTGGTGGGTGACATAAGGCGAGCTTGACATTTTTTTCACAGGAAACAATATGGCGGCTGGCTGGTAACAAAATCTTGTATAAAAGTCAAACAGTGAACTAAAATATGTTTCTGGAAATATTTTAGTCGAGAAACAGGCAACGCAGTAACAGAATCTTCAGCACTGCTTAGTTTTAACGCTTGATCTGTATTTGACAAAGGGAATCCAGGGTGAGTCTCTCTCAATCTGCTCTATGTTTTCTGTGTCCGTGGCGGGCATGCATATGTATAAACCTGTAGTTCAAGCAACAGTCCTTGAGCCAATGAAAATTTGAGCTGAGAACTGAGCATGGAGATCTGGGCGCTGATGAGATGGAAGGAAGTTTACCACAGTTCATTTACACATACGACCCAAACTGTTATGACACAAAGCTGGTTTTAAATCTGCAAAGTATCCATTTAAGATCATGCCTGTCGATTCCAATTAGTCTTGAATCCTAGTACAGATTGTTGTTATATTGTTATGTTGGAAATTAAAAAAACTACATAATAACAAACAGGGTTGAACTTACGAGTCGAGTTAATTGATTAATCAACAGAAGCAGCAACTTTGACAATAGAGTAGCTTTTAGGTCAACTGACAAGCAAAAATGTCCAATACTTGGGCTGTAGGTAATAGCCATTTTTTTAATATGTTTTATAGACTAAACAACTTGTATGGAAACATTATTGATGGATTATTTAAGAGTTAAAATGATCAGTTGTTGATACCCTTGCTGCAGTTGTTGTAAACACTATACTCGTGTACTGGCATGCTGAACAACAAAGCAGGTGGAAGCTCAGCAGGTCCAAATTTTACTTTCAAAAGCCAAAAGGTGCGTTTCTTAATGAATTCCTGGTTCTTCTTTGGATCTGCTTTGAATTAAGAATATGTCTGAAATCCATTCACAGAATGAATCCACCCACGCAGAACGTCAACACTTACTCAAATACCAACAAACACATTCCTCCACATAAAATCATACATTTAAAATGCAACCACTCCACATGTGAACTTTCCATTCTCCTCTCAGCAAGTGAAAACACTCTTCTTCTGTTACCATTCCCAGTCCATTTTAAGTCTACCTTTCCATCTGCCTCACACACACACACACACACACACACACACACACACACACATGCCAGGCTGGGCCGGCTGGTAGCAGCGACAGCCCTTGACAGCAGAGGCTAACTTTAACACTCAATGTTCCTGTGCTAGCTGGTGAGCGACCCCCCCTCTCCACACACTCCACACACATTCATGAATACTGTCACTCACTTAATCAGGCTTCCTCTCCCTGTTGGGCACCAACAGAAGAAAACGACAGTCATGAACGTTGCGGTGTGAGCTGATATGAGCCAAACATGAGGACAACAGAAGTTTGGTGGACCCACGCTCCTTCTTGTGGCTTGTTTGTAGCGAGTGGGGCTGGAAAAATGTAAAGAGACACCTCGTGGATCAGGTTTCTCCTGAGGGGAGGACGCGAAGGGGAGGGAAGACGAGGCAACGTGTCGGTGGGCTTCATTGGTCAAAGAGAGACCAGAGGAAGCCGCAGAGAGAGAGGGAGAGAGAGACAGGGGCGGGCTGTGTAGCATTGTACATCTCAGTCTCACTCTTTATTTCTATTTTCTGCTCCTCTCTTTTTTTAAAAGCCTGCTGCCCAGAGAGGTCAGAGACAGATCAGCCCTCCTACATGAGGTGGACGTGAGCCGGAGACGTGAAAGGAACCTAATTCAGGTTGAAAATGCTGGCGACACACTCAGCCACATGAGGATTTGGCCCACATTAGCCTGGGTTGCTGCTGAAATCAGATATCTGCTCTTAACAGGTTCTGTTTGTCATGTTTTCTCCCAATTTATGCCACAGTGACTGATAGGAGGGGGCGATTGTGAGACGTCACAGCAGCTAACGTCAGTATGACAGGAGTTGAGAGAAACCTCCGGGAGAGCTGGGAGGAGAAAAACGCTCAAGTCACAGGAGGAGGAGAGGAAACCTGATTTTTACACACAAGTCTTTCTCCTCTCCTCATGCGGACACTGGTGGACTACAAATTTACTCTTTCAGTTTACCTGCCAGACTTATCAAGCACAGGCAAGTGTGACTTCAACAAGAATAAATGTCTGTTTTCCTCTATGAACAAATGTTGGAATACTTTAATATATTTGTCTTTTGTTTGGGGAAAGACAAACAGGAGTTCAGGTATGCTTTGACTACACGAGTTCTTTCTTTAGTACCTTCTCTTACCTTTTAGTTTAATGTACGCTTATAAAACGTGTTTATTATTAGTATTGTACATTATTTAATGCACACATATAATACTGGAATTCCATAAGGTTGTTGGACTTAGAAAGAGAGACTGAAAAATGATTGGTCAAAACAGGAGCAGCAGAGACTGAGACATGGGGACTTTTTATGTAAAGTTTTGCACCAAAATCCCCCCCAAACATTTGGCTATGCCAGTTGTTATTACAATGTTATTTTATACAGTCCCTCCAGGATTTTGGGGGGGTTGTTGCAGCCTGAAATGCCTGGTTTCACAGCAGCTTTTAAAAAAAAAACCAAACTGTGATGCATCTTGCAACGTTTATAGGAATTTTTTCGCCATGCGACACAGCGTCGAGGGACAGTTTTCGTGAGCTGCTCACCAGTTAGCACAAGATAACACTGCACAAGGTGATCCCATCCCTAATTGTCATATTTTGGTGCTTGGGCATCAGCCCCGTAGAGGCGGTTAATTGAGTTCCTGATCTCACACAAACACCGAAACGGCTCAACCCTGTCTTTAGACCTGTTAATAACCATTAGGCAATATTAACCCAATGTTAACCCAATGATACTTCCGCAGGTTCACTGACGAAAACAACTTTTACTTCCTCTACATAGTCAAGTCTGACTGTGTTCTCCGCCAGGGCCGAACCGAGGACCTCACTAAACCATCCAATCAGTAGTAGCAACGGACGGTGTGTACAAAGGGAAGGGACGTGAGCTTAAGACCCATGCTTAGTGAGAATTCCTCGTTCATGGGAAGTAACTGCAATCCCCAATCCCTATCATGAGGGGACAGCATGTTGAAGCATCCTTGGGCAACTGAATGCCAAATTTCTCCCGATGGCTGTTCCATCGGTGTGTGTGTGTGTGTGTGCGTATGGTTACTGAGTAGCAGATGGCACCATGAACGGTAGTCTCGGCCACCAGTGTGCGAATGTGTGAGTGAATGCGTGAATGTGACATTAAGTGTACAAGTGCTTTGAGTGGTTGGAAGACTAGAAAAGCGCGATACAAGTGCAGTCCATTTACCAGTTAGCTGTGTGATGCTAACAGTTAGCTGTGTCACTGTGTGGGTGTGTAACACTGTCCCAGGCACAGAGCTTTGGTCCTGCAGCACTAGTCTCATGATAAACAAAGAGAAAGAGGGGCTGATCCAATCAATATGCTGCAAGCAGCTCTACAATGAAATGAGATTGTACCATTTTTACATAGTCAAATTAATACTTAGTGTTAATGTTGCGCGTGCAGCATCCTAACACCATGGAGGGGCTAGTTACAGACCAGAGTGGCTGTGGGTTTAGCCATGTTTGACCAGGACAGTAATTTGCAATTGAAATCTTTGTCATCTTTCAACTACAATGACACTGACCTCTCCAGACATTTACTCTAAACAGCTGGTGGAAATCCTTAAGTGACAGACTCATACATTCAAGAATTTTGGTCATAACACAACTGTTTGAGAGAAACTGATGAGTAATCTGTATTCAGATCCCGAAATAGGGGTTTCAGACTCTGATTAAGTGGAAGTTACGTCTGCATGAGTATTTATGAGGGTATAGGGAAGTTTGGCGTGCTACAACTTTGTTTCTATCGTAACCATTGTCTTATCATCCGAAACCCCGGCACTGGCTATTCAGATCACAGTGATGAGTCACCGCTTTATCAAAACTGGATATGGTTGAAAGAATAAAGAAACACTGCAGGTTGAGGCAGAGTTTCAGGCATTTTTTACTAATATCTTGACATCCTGATATGTAATTGAAATGTTTCAATGCCACCGATTTGGATGGAAGAAGAGAAGAAAGGGAATGAAAGAAGGATGGTATGGACAGATTCCCAGACAGAGAAGGAGTTGAGTTTGTCTGCCAGACAGGAACCATCTCCTTCCCCTCCTCTTCCTCCTTCTTTCCTTCCTCCACCACTGAACATTAAAGGACTCTTAATCCTTCCTCCAGGTTTCCCGCCAGCCTCTTCACCTCTCTCTCTTGTTTGCATTCTTTGTTCTACCTCCTTCGGCGAACATCTCTGTGGAAACACTTATTGACGCTTAAACTATGCAGCAACTGTAACATGTATGTAAATGAGATTATATAAGTCCTACTGTATATTTACGATGTCGCTGCACTCTCCTCTCATACCATGC
This sequence comes from Epinephelus moara, assembly GCF_006386435.1. Lineage (NCBI taxonomy): Eukaryota > Metazoa > Chordata > Actinopteri > Perciformes > Serranidae > Epinephelus > Epinephelus moara. The sequence goes on along the minus strand of NC_065519.1, from coordinate 7,830,763 downwards.
TACATGAAAGGTGGATTCATCCAGGCCATGTGATGTGTGTTTGTTGCTATGCCAACTCCGGTGGTAACCAGGAAGCTTGCTGGCAATTTTTCCTGCCCTCCTCTTATGAATGTTTATTACTTTAGAGGAAACTTTTCACCGTGCACACGCTGGAGCACAAAAATCATAGAAACCCTTGGGGTCCACAGACAGGAAGAGCAGGTTATGTTTTCAATTTTCCTCTGGATATTTCAGCTTTTTATTTAACCTCTATTGATTCAGGAGACTCCGGCTGATGCTGTCCATGTTTCTTGTTTTTGCTTCACATTCACAAAGTTGTATACAGTCCCACTCGGGAGCTGTGTAGTACAACCTGAGCCCTGTGCTGGGAGATTAAGGGCTTGCTCAAGGGCAGTGTGCCAGTAGCTGTTGAGGGAGCTGTCATTCTTATAACCTTTTTTCAGATTTTCCTTTCTGTTACAGGATTCAAACCAGTAATCTTCAGTTTTAAACACAACAGAGGTCCAACAAAAGTTTGCACTAGACTTTTTTTGATGGCCTATATGGCTGTTAATATTCTGCAATTCCCAACGTGTACAACTACCAGACATAAGTTTTAAGTAGCCAAATAATAGCTTACATTTAAGCAGCAGTAAAACACAATCACTATGATCCTCTTTACAGTCCAAGCCTGTCATATTAAATAACTTCAAAACAAAATGGCTTTAATGAAGACACTGTCTACTGAGAATAGTGAATAATCAGAGAACATGATTGGCAGAAGCAAAGGAGGAAAGGGACTTGGTTGGAGACACCAGGCCCCACCATAAAGTCCTCTATGAGATCTTCCAGGGATTCACCGAGCGCCCTATCCACTGCTAGGCTGGCCTTGGTGGAGTAAAGCGTATCTCTGGTCTGATCTATGAGGAAATCTGCATCGTTCTAAAGGTCTTCCTGGAGAACGCTGATGCCGTATATGTCGTATTTCCAATCAGACATTTTGGCCATTGATATTTTAATCTGCCGGATAACTACATGTGATACCAGCTAAAAGCCGGAATATGCCAGCTAACATAAACCCTGGGTCCAACTTGTCTTGAACCGCTGAATACAGGATGTTTGGTTCACCCAAAGAACGAAAACATTACTGTCAAATTAGCTTATAATAGCAAGGGCAGAATTTGAAATTTTAAGGTGCATTTCAGCCTCGAAAAAATTGGCATTTAAACAGTTGTCTGTCAGCTAAACCTTGCTAGTCCAGTTTGGATGTATAGCTCATAAACTATAAGAAATGTCGTCGGTATGACCAGTGCAAATGAGAAACCAGAGATTGAAGAGCTTCCAAGATCAATAACATCTATTGTTTCTGTAACATGTTACTACACTGGATTACAAATGATAAATCAGATGTCATAAACTATGGGTCAAAACTGTTCAACCAAAGTTGTCCAAACAGGCCAAACCATTAGAGACAGCATAAACTTAATGTGTCTACAATACAGCTAGAGCTTGCTTTAATGTAGCACATTTTGCCAACATTATTCTTACACTACACTTTGTCCTGTCCTGTGCTAATATCTGCCGAGCCACAGATTTTGTGTACTCTGACCCTGAATGGCATGTGGTCCTAAATTAAACTCAAATTACAGATGGCACTTTAATCTAAAAGATTTACTGCTGCAGCTTGCGACAGGATGCCACTTCTCAGTCAACCAAGACCAAGTACTTTACAGTCATTATACGGCACTATAAGACAACACACACACACACACACACACACACACACACACACACACACACACACACACACACACACTTGTGCCAAACCTCTGAGGGTTTTTTTGTTTAATTATACACTTGTTGGATATTATGAACACGCTATTTGCTTCAGACACAATGCCAAACCAGTGGTGTTAACAAAGACGGCACTGACTAGCTTGTCTGAGCTTGTTCACTGCTCTTACACATGACGTCACAGTCCCTTGTACCACAAGGTCACAGTTTTTCCAGTGAGGTTTCATACAAAGCTTTCAGATTTAGCTGACTGGCAGCATGAAGAAAAGGACTCATACTTTCACTAAAGCACACCTCTGCAGCTCCATCTGACCTGTGATGCAGTGTCAGGGTCCCAGCCTCGAGTTACTGAACACACTGACGCCAGGCAGAACACTGCTGTAAGGCTCGGGGATTTTCACATGTAAAAATCTGAGATCAAGGTACATCCTGAGCCTCTCTCATCTTGTGGGCAGCTTCTTGGTCCTGTGAGTCCTTATTTTAGAAAAATTCAACTATCTGTTGAACCAGAGGGCGCTGCTTTTGGTACCAAGTGAAATCAACAAGGTCTATTGTAAAGAAATCCTACAGCGTGCGTCATCCTTTTGCCCGGGGATCCCCTTGAGGAAACTGCGCCCTCCTGGTCTTCCTCTTAACGTCTAAGAATGAGCTGCACTGCCAACGACGGGATTTATGTAATCCACCGTGCTTTACCAAGACCCCGCTTGTCATTTTCTGGCTGGAGTCTGACCTGTGACGGTGATTAACCCTCATGGAGGAAGGAGGAAGAGGAGGACGAGGAGGGGGAAAAGATGTGATTTGTGCATCTTGATGATGTGCTTTTGCAGTCTGCTAAACCGACAGCGTCGAGTACAGCTGTCCAGATATACGCCCACCTCTGCTGCTGTGTACATGTGTTCCTCAAGGCGGGAGGCAAACACAGAGAGATTATGGAAATTAAAAGAGAGAAACACGGCAGAGCAGCTTCCTCTATTAAAAATAAAGATATAAAGGACACATGAATATATGCAACAAGACACGAGAAAAGGTTAAATGAAGGACAAGCAGGAGAAAAGGTTTGTTTTTGTTGAGTTGTAGCTTGAAAATACAAAACAGAGGAATCGCATCCCCACTGCCACACTAAGTGATAACATCCTCTACGAGTATTAAAAAATGAACACAAGGCAAGAAAACAGGAAATCCTTTTTCAATAACAGCGGAAGTTATGCTCTTTTAAGTGTCCTAGAAATAAAAGATACCTGTTGTATCCCCCTCTCTTTTCTTATGAAACAATCATGAGGCAATGTATACACAGCAGGAGAACAGGAATTTTAACTTCAAAAGGAATAGGAGACGTGTCTGGAGAGTATTTACAGAAAAAAACTACAAAGAATCTTTCATCTAAAATGCCAACAAAAATGCAGCATTGGGGTAACAAATAAAAAGATGTAGAAACGATCTTGAAAATATATATATCCCTGACCTCTCTCTCTCTCTGAACACTGGTATAAAACATTCCCAAATGCCTTGGGGGGACCGCAGACTGCCAGCCAGTTTATAAAATACAACAGTGCCCGATACGCATCTCGCTGGCGGTTACATAAGGCTGAGAGATTAGAGGTAGAAGAGCCTTTAAGTAAAAGGCAGTGATTGTGCGGTGCACCTGAAGCCCACACGTGTTATGGTCATCTGAAGCTGGCTCCCACAATGGCTGATTGCATTTACTAATTCAATCTAACTGGTTGCTGTCTAAACACATCAAAGAGAGTCTTACTGTTTATCTGAGGCTTAATGTTCACAACAGACAAGTGGAAGAGGCAAACTTAATCCTTGTTCTTCCACTTGGTTTACGCAGACATATATGGGAGTGGAGGGAGGCTCAGAGGGTAGAGTGGTTGTCTTGTGACCAGATGGAAGGAGTCCTGATCCATATCCTGGGAAATAAATAAGACACTCCTGCTCTTTTACAAACTACAGGCTGAGCAGAACAAGTCAAAGTCTTTATAAACCAGCTCTGACTGCACATGCAACTGGTTAACCTTAAAGAATAAATTGGGTTCACTTTAGTGAATTGTGCATTTGTTTCCATCTCCACGCTCACATCTTTAAATCTGCATGCTGAAGCTGTTTCTGCTCACTCATTACCATCAGACAGCTTGTAACTCCTCATAATCCCACACTAATCTTCAATTTTTAAGTGTGGCTCCTTCACTGGAGAAGCTGTTGTTGTTGCTCTGAGGTTTGGCTGCAGTTTAAAGGAATAATTCAGCAATTTGGAAACTTAACATATTTGCTTTCTGTCTGAGCAAAAGCACAAATACAAACAGAAAGGCAAGCAAATTAGCATTTGTCTCAAAATGTTGATTATATTCGAATGTCCTTTTAGTCTAACAGTTGCATCAATGCATCTACTACTAGCTCACATGGCCACTTAGCTGGCTAATGTTACAACTCAGTCGAGGACATTGATGTTTACAGCACGTGCTGTCTCATCCATGAGTAGATGCACACTTCCTTCTGTACTGTTGTTAAAAGGAAAATAGTTCCTCCATGAACTCAGAACAAGGTCTGTGAATTATCTTGAGGAACAGAGTCATGATTTCGGGAAACAGACATTGCTGTTTGGTTTTTCCACTTTTGACACTTTGAGAACCAAAAACCAAGTACCATCTAATTCCATTATATTGGAGAGAAGACAGACAACTCTACAGCTCATATCTCCAACACTCAGCAACTCACACCAAAACTATCTAAATGAATACACAGCATTTAAACTAAAAGGAAAAATATGCAATTTTAATTTTAGAGTGAACTGTCCCTTTAAAACTGCAGGATTGTGGTCCAATTTCAAGTTATAACCATCTTTCCTTAGTTTTTAGCAGAGGCCAGCTAATATTAAGGCCTATTCTCTGTACATTACAATATTCATATACAGAAACATTAAACAAAATGCCATAAACTAGCTAAAACTGGCACATTAATGTTACAAGCCGACAACAAACATCAGCATCACTTTGGTCTGCCATCAACAACACTATTTCCACACCTTGTCAACACAAGAGAAATGTCTGCCTGAAGCCTTAGTCACTGAAAGATGATTTAAAAAATAATTTTGGCTGCTGGAATGTATTTCTAAGGCTCAGAATTGAATCAGATTTGGCTGTTCAATGCGAATATTCGACAATTCTTTTTCCATATAAACTTGGCTCAGCATGACGTAATAAAGCAAACAAGCTAACAATGCTAACACAGATCGGAACGGTGCAACATTTTTTGCAGACACAAGATATCAAACAAAAGCCAGAGACTGTGTCATATTAACGTGCTGTGAGCTGTATATTCACCACTTCTCAGCAGAAGAGCGAAGATCATGTTATTTCTGGGCCTTCCCCTGAAAAGTTTCTCCTCCTCTGTGCTGTTGCATCTTGTCCGAAGCTGATTGTACCAAAGAGTAGCGTGAAAGTCAAGAGCGCTCACTCTGCAGCTAAATCTAAGGACGTTTTGGTCCCCTGCACACTGACTAGCATGAAAACAATAAGAGTGCTTGACTTGAAGCAATTTCAGTTGACTAAGGGGTCTCCAACTAATGATTCAAATTTCTGACCTTCAAGGGGCAGCCCAATTTATTTACCAACACAGCCCCACTGAGGCTTATACCTGTTTGCTAACTTTCTAATGCTTGCTAAGAATATGAAGGTAGTCATTAGAGTGCCTAAATATTTTTTTGGTATTGATCAAAATGTCTCTTCAGAACACAGTATTGCAAATACTTAAAGCCTGCCTCAAATGTCTGGTAAGATTTGTAATGTGCTTTACTTATTCTTTAAACCAACAGGTCTTGATTTAAAACTGAATTTGGACTGGTTTTAACTGTCTTTGATTCAGGTTAAGTTCTTGCGCAGCTGCTTGTGTTTAGACATTTAACTTTCCCTTTTTTGGTACAATGAAAGTGGAATTAAATTAAAATGCTCATATTGGTACCAGAGATGAAACTCAGGCACTGCATGTAAAGATTCAAATGATCGCCAGCCACAGTACAGTGGTGACACCAGGTCATACCAGAGAGTCTCTCCACAAAGTCCTCCATGAATCTCAATCATAGTCTGGGAACCAAACTGCAGACTCCTCCACTCTCAGCTAATCATGATCATGCAGATTAATACATATAGCGGGAAATAATGGAAACACCCTCATTATCTGCTCTGCACAGACCCTCCACCAGCGGCTACACTGCCTGTCCTTACAGAGGCTTTGCACCACCCTCAAACAGAGCTACACGTCACTGCTCCACTCAAACCATGACTAAAAAACACGTGAGTGTGTTTGCTTCATATTGTACAGTATGTCTCTGCAGGAACAGAGTACAGTACAGGAGCAGCAGGACAGGGAATAACACCTAGCAATGAAATCTGTTATCGGTGACATGTCCGACTGTGTTTCTAATTCAGCCCGACTCCGTTGTAAGCAAACCACCTCCTGAATCGAGTGCGCGGGTGAAAAAGCAAGAGTTCCAGTGGAGCTGCTCGGCGGTCAGGAGCAGCAGACTGTGATTGTACTGAGGAGGTGAGATATGTGTGGAGCCATGTGAATGTGAAGTGAACGTGTGAAACTGAAGCAGGGAGCTGCTGAAAAAGGCCGACCATGTGCCGGCTCAGTCACCGAGCTGCGGGTAAATACAGTACGACTATAAAAGACACGAAAATAAACTATGACAAGAACCCAAGGTACATTCTGTCTGTTTTACACATCCAGCATGGCACCTGTTGATCGCAAACTCACTGTACAAATACACAACTGAACTGTAACAAGAGAACAGAGAATATATTTTAACGTAGTGTCAGCAGAGCTACAATAAGCTGTCAATTAAATTGGAGATCCTCAACTGTTTGCGATTCAAAATTCCCATGAAAATCCCAAGCTTTAAACATACCAATACTTCTTCAAAAATAAACAATATCAAGTAAATATGAGTAAGACATTACTTGAGTCACAAGGTAAGAGTTTAAGCCTGGTCCAAAACCTCTGAATCACCATTGACATCCACTATTTGTTCATTAATTTAAAGAGAAAACAGCCTGATAATCAGGATACTAACAGATGACTTTACACTTGCTGTTGTGGTGATGCTACAGTAAAGTATTTGCAATGTCAGGCATCAAAAGCCTTCCTTTTACGTTTAAAAAAGTCTAAATACTTCCACTCATTATCTCAAATTGTTCAGTGTCACGATTCATCCGTTCACGGCTCCCTAGATTCCTGCATTTTGCGCTGACAACTGTTGTAAATTTACAACAAGAAGGCAACAAAACAGAGTATTTTGTGAACATATCCAGCTGGAGTACAGAGCACGGCCTGTTGCACTCATACGCTGAATTTTGAATTCAGACAGATCACGACAGATCAAATAATTTTTTCTTAAATTCAAATAGTAGCCTTAATTTCAAATAAAAAAGCGACCGTCCTAACGTGCACCATTTGGCTAAAATAAAAACTGCAATCTCAGATAACAAGATAAAAAATTATCCAACACTGTGAAAGAAAAATGAATCTCCTGAGTCTGAAATGATTCATACACTAAAAGTGGATCTTCATTTTGTATTTGGAGAAAATGTGGTTTGAAAACAAACAAGGGAAATCACACATTCTGCGCACATCTTGCCAAAGTCGTAAAGACGTAATTACTGGTGTGAATTTTGTCCGATATTTAAGCATGCAATTTCAATAAAATGCAACGACATTTTTTACTGCTTCTACTTTGAATAACGCAGCATTGAGAGATATTAAAATATATCAAAGTGCAATAAAAATAATTTTCACAACTGTGATCATGGTATTTAAAGAATAATTTACATTTTTTTTATATTATTCTCTATGATAATATAGTCATCATCCAGGTGGAGTTACTGCTGTTTCACAAAAGGGAAATGAGACAATATGCTCTCTAGGAACCTTCTGTATTTCTTAGAAACTACTAAAAAAAAGCTGATGTTTGGGTTTTTGCTTCATTGTCAAACAGTGCGTACTCCTCCTGGAATAAGTCTGTGTTGGAGCCCGCAGGTCAGGTGTGTTGCTGTGTGCCTGTAGCATGTAGATGTTTACATAAGGACAGCCAGTGTAAGTGGAGCATGAACGCACACTCGCAAACACAACACACAGACACATTTTAACACACAAACACAGGGAGGGCTCAGGGTTCCCTTCCTGTCCTGATTACAAGCCCCGCCCTGCAGAGGAACCAGGAAGTGGTTTTCCATTAAAACTCTCGACAGGTGACGGATCTGTCTGGTTTCTGTGTAGCAGCATTCCTGCTGTCAACACCACACCACACCACTGTTGTGTTAACAAAACGTGGACGAGGTGTCTCATTGTGTTTTACTACGCCCAAGTGCATACCACGCATCGCACAATTCACTTTGAGCTGCGGTGTGATATGCACATATTAATACGTTCCACTGCTTAGTGACACAATGGCATTCTTTAGAGACAATACAGTATCACGTCAGAAGGTTACTCATTTCCAGTCCCTAATAATTAAGCATCACAAATACATTTATTGAAAAATTTGAGGGTCGGGACCTTCCCAAGGGGTTGTAAGATGACTCAAAGAGGTCACATGAGGATTAACAGGAAAGAAGCCACCAAAATACATGTTCTCTCACACACATTATGTTTGGCTTTTGGCTTTTATCCAGGTCAAATACTGAAAAGCTTTAGCTTATCATAAAATCTGAGCATTATTTAAAGGTATACTATGTAGGATTTTCCTGAAGAACAACATAAAGACTCATACAGACGTCCTGCTATAAGTGTGTGGTAGTTCAGGACATTAACGGGTGTAAACCCCACAGCACTCAGGTGAGGTCGGGACTTTATAAAAAGGTAGCAACCAGGTGCCAGACTGCAAGCAGCAGGCATCCGAAGACGCAGTACTAAAGAGACAAAATGCCAATCGAGAGTGAATCTGGGGTTGGCTTTTACTTTTACTTTTACTTTTGCTGGCGAGTGTGTTCACAAACAGTAACTGACATTCCTGCATAGAAAAACTTTAAGTGTTCAGTATGTAACTCTGGAGAAAGATAGTTGACTGATGAGTCTCATTCCCAGGTTGTTGAATACTGATGCTTTGGGTTGGTAGTCAGACTGAACGACCAACCCAAAATCGTTGGTATTTGATGACCCTTTACAATCTGAGAAGATACAGACACGCTGTAACAGAGGTGATGACTCACAGGGACACGAGGTTTGTAGGTAAAATTGATTTAAAACAATAAAAACATAAAAAAAAATTCTCTGAACATTTACAATCTGAGAATAAGAAGACTGAAGACATCCTCTCAATGACAAAGGCAGAGAGCAGCACTGACCTGCCCTGTGCGATCATCATGATGATCTACCTGTCTAGGCACGTAGCTAACACACACACACACACACCACACACACANACACACACACACACACACACACAGACACATAGAGACACAGACAGACAGACAGAGGAGCAGGCATGGAAACAACAACAGCATTCAGACACAGCTCGACTCTAAAAACGGGCAAGGCAGGAAAATAACTGGCTCAAGTTTAGCAGCTCTGGTCACCGTTGCACCAGTTTCATAAGACTTTCTGGGGCTCAAAATTTCGACACGGCATCTCTGTGCAGAGAGGAGCTCGGGAGACAAACACACTCTGAGTGCGTGGTTTAAATGTAAGACAAGCAGGGGTAAAGGTGACGCTAATTAACAGCTGAATCTTGACACCACAAGGCAAACACAGAAGAACTGAGAGGTTATCTATCGGCTTCAAGACCAGTGGGTCCATGCACATAAAGTCATGTCATGCAGCGAAGACTTTAAATCCAAATAACTTCATTTTATGTTTGAGTTAAGATCCGTAAGTCTCCAAAGACACCACATACGTCAGGCTGGATTTCAGGGATATTTGTGTAATACGATGGACAGAATAACACAGAATATTTGACAATAAATGTCCATGGCGGCACTCAAACAGGGGACGCTGCGACCACGTGGTCAGCATCTTAAACTGAAGGAAATTTCAACATCATCAAGTCTTTAAAAAGGTTAATACATTTCATTTTCTATCATTCCAAGGTGATATTTGGAATTTTAGGGCTGTATTTTTATGTAGATGTTCAAGGATAAGACTCACCTAAGTTAACACCAACTTAAAGTTACTCTTTGTCATAAACTGAATATGATAACTTTTGCAGCTACAAGTAAATTTCAGCACTTACTCAATGTTACTGTTTGGCTGGGTTGTCACCCCTTTAGCTCCAACATTCACACACACACACACACACACACACCCCCCCCCCCCCCCTTACCCTTGAGCAGTGGCAAGGGCGTGAGCTCTATTGGTTTGCCCTGAGAGCGGAACTGGGACGAGCTCTGCGACCGCTTCTGCTTGGCCTTCCTGACAGACTTCCGTGAAAATCCGTCCACTTTGTCCACAGATGGAGATGTGGTGGCTGCCGAGGACATAGCCCTGCTGGGAGAAACACACAGGGGGGTGAGCGGTTGACACAATCACATTAGACGTGCGTTTAGAGAGCGCTCAGTTCACCGAGGGCGGAGTGATTAGCCACAGAGTATTGACAGGTATACAGAACTGAAACTGGACATCAACTGATGTGGGTTTCTATGGGATAATGTATGATATTCAGTTCTTATAAATCAGGTGATATTCATGTAAAAACAAATACAAGACTTCTGTTTACCCCTTGAACTTGATTTCTATTGACAAAACTAGCACGTTCAAGTTTTATTACTTGAGATTGAAGGCTTTTTATGACCCTCTGAATGTTTGGAGCTTCAAAGTGTGTATATAAGACAATATGATTAAATATAATTTACAAATGATCCGATACAATGTGAAATTATCAGATAAATTATCAATCATTATCAAGAAATGTTATTTCATCGCTTATTTTCAATAACAGGGAGTTTAATTTTGATTTTTTTTTATTATAGACATTTTTATTTTTCTGACTTCATGAAAACAAAACAAAATAAAACAAAAAAACATCCCCACAAACCTATTTCTTTAGCCTCCAGCATTTTATCCACAGTCTCACAACAAACCTATGCAGCCACAGTAGCCGGCCTCATTTTCCCAGCATGCGAGACTATTTAGGCTGAGGCCTGGTTACAGTCCACAAACGCACCGCCTTCCTACCTGCCAACGGACCATCACACTCACACACACCAGTCTACCCACAACAATGGGAGCTGCGGCTGCGAGGCGTCGCCGCAGTGGGAGGAAGCCGAGGAAACGTCTACTGTGTGTGTGCTGCTGATTACGTCTAAAAAACTTCTAACGAGCAGACAACAACAACAAAAAAAACAAGCCGCAGCAGAAGTCACACTTTTCTGAGCCACACCCAGAAGCTCATTTTGAGTGTCAATCGACTCATTTTCTTACTCTGTGTCGTTAACTGTCACATAAGTTAGCATGTAAGCCACAATAACTGGAGACACTGAAGTCCTGCCCCAGTCCGCACTAACTCACGAAGGCCTGTGAAGAAATAAATTACGACTCTAGCAGAAATGGTTATGTAATAAGACATGAATGAGACGCTGCAGGCTGTACTCTATGCTGGCTGCATCTCTAATGCTCTGTCAAAGTCACACAGGCAGTCGTACAGTATGTCCACCAGCAGGCCTTGTATGTAACACAGTGGACAGAGGAGGAGGAGAGGCACCAGGACACACTCGGCCTTCAGTACAAACACACACACACACTCACGTCATCCTGCTGCCTGAGGATGTGGACAGCACTAGCAGACAGTGAAAGCCTTTTACAAGCTATCTGAGGCAGCACAGCTGAGCGTCCATCATCGTGTACAGTATGCCGCAGTTTTAAAAGTGATTAATGATTGCAGAGGAGCATGGCATGGCGTCCATCTGTGGTTTGAGTCCATCAAGGTGTGGATGCGATACGACTGTGGAGGAAGATGATAATCAAGACTGACAACTGTGATTAATAAAGAGAGATCCTGAACTGTTTACATTTCAAATCTCTCTGTTTTTCAGGCCAGTTTGTGCATATTTACACCAGCCTGCCTTCTTTTCTTTTCCAGACCCATATCTGGACTCTACTCAGGGAAGCCTAAGTGCCCTATTTTCCTAACTTATATCAAAGTTTTCTTTTTGATTAATTGCTGCAACACAAACACAATGTAATCCTCACACATCTTGTTCAATCAATGTAGTTTCTAGATGCTGGTTAGCCTAATATTACACTTATACGAAGTGTAGTAGTCGTCTGACGCTAGCAGAGGCACTCTTTATTTCAGGCGAGGCAGGGTGTCTCTGCCATAAAACAGTGCAGGAAGTTGCAGGAACCCGTTGCTATTTAATCACAACACATCAGGAGCTGTAGCAGTCAATTGATAGGAAATTAATTGCACACCATTTTGGTAATCGACTCATCATTATAAAGCAAAAAATGCCAACATTAGCAGGATTCAGCTCCTAAGCAGGTCAGAATTTTCATATAAGGAAGTATCAATTTATCAGCTTAACATCAACATCAGACAACATTCGCCTTGTTAACTGCCACTGCCCTATCAGCAAATAAGATGACATTCACCGATGGCAGTAGCCGATGTTTTTCTGTTGTGTCACATCAGTTTTTGGCAGGCTAAAAAGCAGGGCTCCAGACTTAACATGCCCTGTTGTAGACATTAGAAACGATGTACAGAGGTCTTGCCCTGGACGCCTTCGAGATGACAAGTCACAGTAAACTCAATATCAACACGCAGAGCCCCCACCTATTTTTTCCCTGATAACATTACATCATGAACAACTAATCAGTGTTGAAATCGGCAGGAGGAGAGCTAGTTTATGTTAGCAACCGATGGCCAGGACGAACTAACCGAGGTTGCATTAAGTTACATTATGATGCGTTCAAGCTCAGTACGAGCTCACAGGCTTGAAAACAGTTCAGTTATTATCAAAAATGAAGATTTCTTTGTTTCCCTGGCACAAAGGGCAGAGTGAACAACATTAAATAACATCAGTATCAGCCCAGAATTTCCAAATGCGCACATCTTTATCAAAATCTTTGTGTAGTTATAGTAAGACAACCACTTAAACATGTCACCATTGTCTTCACTGTTCATTTTCTGATTTACTAAACCTATAATTGTTGGTTGAAGCCCTGGACATGTCTCAAAAATTAAGAACCTTTACTTTAACTAGAGCACTGGGGGACGTAGTTTTTTAATTTACCACAACACCCTACAGATGCAGATTCACATATGACAAAACCAATTACATGTAAATGACGAAACAGTCATCTGTCAACACTGCTCACTGTCTCCTCTTTCATAACCACACAGCTGTTAATGATCCATCCGTATGAATGCCTTCTGTTGGGCATCATCAGGGCGGGTAAATACCTCCAGCTGAACACTGATCTGTCTTATCACTGGCTGTTAACTCACCATTAATCTGTGAGTCCTGCTATGTGGTAAAAATAAAACTGTGACTGAATACAGAGCACGCTACAGACTGTACTGTACATGGGGAAAAAAATGAAATTTGCTTCCCTGGTTGACAGTTTTGCCTTTCAAATTTTGGCACAGGACTATTCAAATGTCACACAAAAGTGGGTCCTGGCACTATCTCAAGCCTCAGTGAAAACACAACAAAAAAGTGCAAATTGACACCTCAACGCCTGTGTGTGTGTGTGTGTGTGTGTGTGTGTGTGTGTGCGCTATGGAGCCACGCAAAGACCAGACAAAGCAGGACAGAGCCTCTGAAATTCACCTTCACTCTGAGATTATCTCCGGCTAATGGCTTATCGTGCCAAAAGCTTTGACGTACTCGCTCTTTGACACCTTTAGGCAATCAGGTTTTTATACCTGCAGATAGCTAAATCTGCTATTTGTGGAGTTGTGATGACGGTGTGGAGCAGCAGCTGCCATTAAATGTCCAAAAATGTTTCGCTCACACGCTAAAGGCGAGTTTTCTGAGGGAGTTTTCCTCATCCAAACTGAGGGTGAAGGACTACAGGGTGTAACAGAGAGCTGAAACAGTTAGTTTGTTAATTGATTAGTTGATGGACAGAAAATTGAACTATTTAAATAATAATAAAATATTGTTTTAGGCATTTTTTTATAAGAAATAACACCATCCTTTCTCTGGTTGCAGCTTCTCTTATATGAAGATTTGCTGCTTTTCTCTGTTTTATATCATTGTATACTCAATATCTTTTGGACTGTTGGACATACATAACAAAATATTTGAAGATGTTACCTTGAACGCAAATTTTATTAACAATGCAATTAATTGATAATGAAAATAATAGTGTTGCATGCTGCACAGCTTTTACGGCCCTCTGAGTCTGTGATTTGGGGCTACAGAAATAAAACCACTTTAAACTAAGCCGGCACTTTTTAAAATACTACCCTCACATATGCACTGCATCCTAATAAGACTCTGGATCTCTGCAAGGATGACTTAATACAGCCAGTCAGCTTCACTCAGCCCTGATCAAACACACTGTGTCTGCTGCATTTCAGGATGCATCGGCGAAGTTGTACATCTCGATCAGTAAGCAACTCTCAGTCTCTGCCAGCTACATCACCAACGGCAACAATGAATAATCAAAGAGCTGCCAATGCTTTTATGCTTTCGCCACCTGGTGAATGCCACCAGTGGACAAAACTACAATCCCTCAGAAAAACCTCTGAAACATACAAACTGGAGCTCCACTTACCTGTGCAAAGGGGCACTGGAATCCCCATGTACAACCATCAGTCCCTCACTGTCTCTCTCTCTCTCTCTCTGTGACTAGCCGGCTAATGGCGAAAACACTCCAGTGCCACCACAACACACGAGGGAGGCAGACTACGGCGGCTGGCCAGGCGTATGGCAACCAAGCACCAAAGCCATTCCCCCTCCCATGCCTCTTATATAAGAGACCAGATGACATCCAAACAGGCTCGGGGAGGGTGGGATTAAAGAACAAGGAGGAAGGAGAGAGGAGGGGGCACAGCGAACAACGGGGAGAGCGACAGAAAGAGAGGAAGAGGAGGGAGGGAGGGAGCTGCTGTTCGACAGGAAGTCAACAAATAGGCAATGGCAAGGCAGAGCGAAAGGAGCTGAAGCGAGGGAACAAACACGTACAGGAACACACACATGGGAGATAAAAAGGAGGCTGGCAGGAGGAATGCTCAAGGATCTCGCCTGTGGTCCAAAGTTAAAATTCAAAAGCCCCATGAGCTGCAAAAACCAAACAAACTGTGGGTATGAATTAGCTGCTTTGCTGCGACACTTCATCTAAATTCACGTGGGCTTTCTATGGACACTAATTTAGTGATGAAAAAGCAGGTAGAGGCATTCACTCCTGATTTCACTTAACTACAACAGTGAGACCGGTTCAGAAAAATACCAAATGCAACCTTTAACTCAACAGACTAAACATTAGTCGACTAACATTAATTTCCAGCGGTTATTCCACAGCCTAGTTAATAACATGTCGGGCAGGAAATCCAAAGTGTGGGATCATTTTGAGAAGGTGAAGGACGAACCCAAGGTGATATGTAAACTCATCTTCATTGGTCGACTACAAACACGACGTATCATCTGACACATGGAAGTAGCTACATGCCCATTAGCCCACAGCGTCATTAACAGGCGGCTCGCTCAGTGTGTGACGTGCACTTGTAGATAAAATATAGGCCTATATTAATGAAGGTTCATTAATACGGTTTTGTATTTCTCTGTAATGTAGCACAATGTTAACAATGTTACTGATACTATTCTTTCTCACACCTTCAACTCAAACCACCAAAATATATCATTCAATAGTTAAATTCACATCATAAACATGCAGGAGACTAGTCGACCATTGGACCTAAATGACGACTACTGGTCGACTAGGAAAATTCTTAGTCGGGGGCAGCCCTAGAAAAATTCTGATACCAGTACCCTTAAAGTGTTACCAATACCAAAAGAGTACTTAATTGAATATCTTCAATGTGAGTAGCGTGTAGTGTATACCTATACTTTTGAATGTTTTGGTGGCATCTCAGCACACAGAACTGCCAATTCCATCAAATACACTGTACTGTAGACTCCACCCCAAGGACAGTTGTGAGAGTCCGCCTGGCCACAGGTACAGTGATAAAGCTTACTGTTAGTATCACACTGCCAACATTACCTAATGGTTATTAACAGGTTTTACAACACAGTTAAGCCACTTTGGTGTCTGTGTGAGTTTGTTGGGACCGTTTAACATCTTGGTGTTGGATGTCAGCCATAAGTCTGCTGATCCGGGAGGGAGTCAGGACGGTTCGGGATCATACACACTGCACAAAAAGGATCAAATGTGGGTATCGTTTGACTGGAGACGTTTCTATACTACTTGGTACTGGGTTATTTCGGTCGATACCTTAGAGGTATCCAATACAGATACCCAGCCCTACTAAACATCGTCTTAGATTTTGAAATTCTAACAAAATAAGTGTTGTCTCTTCCTGGTTTTGAAGGCTACATTACAGTAAAGTGATATGATTTTCTGAACTCACCAGACTGTTCTCACCTTTCTATTATTTGACTTTACCCACTTAGTCTTCTATCCATATGTTACCGATGATTATTTATCAAAACATTATCATGTAGCCTAAATATTTTACGGAAGCACTAACAGTCAGCCCTACATTATCGTTGCAATACCAATATCAAAGTCTTGGGTCGAAAATGTTGTGATAATTAATTTTCTCCATTGCTCAGCCCTATCTTAAATGTCTTGTTTTGTTCCTCCAACAATCCAAAACCCAAAGAAATTTGCAAAAGGGGGCTACGAAACATTATTTATAGTGACAGAAATGTTCTTAAAAATATATATGAAGTTAAGGACTTGAAACTTTGTGGCCATGTGCATAATCAGCAGGACAGGGTTTTTTTATATTACTTGAAAAGCAACAAAGGAATGTTCTTAATATCAATTATTCTACAGACTATTTGTTGATTGAGTAATTGTTTGATCTTTAATATTTGCCAGGACCCTTGGTGATGCCTTCAAATGTCATGTTTTGTCAACCCAAAAGTTTGAATCTCAAAAATATTCAGTTTGTTCTCACTGAAGACAAAGAACAAAAAAGAAAAATAATAAATTTTGAGCAGGGTTTTTTGTCAGTTGACTAATCGTCTTACTGTTTCAGCTCTGCAAACTGTGCACACACACTCAACAGATTAATATTCAGTATCTGCAATTACAAAGGGAACCTCTAAAGCATCATTCACAACAAACACAAAAAATGTCCTTAGAGCAATGTATTAAGTTTAAGCCATAAAGTCCTTCAACTTTGCAGCCATTACCAATCAAGTTTCATGCTTATCACAGCTGCAAATTATTTATGCATAACAAAGAGTACAGGTTATTTTATATATTAATATCCTAGGGTTACTGATAAATGGATAAGTGGTCCCAACACTAATTACATCAGTATGAATCCCGGATGTAGCATTTCAAATCCTTCTGCTACTCACTTCTTCAGAAAGTCTCCTGTTGCCATTATTGACTGAATGCGGCAATCTGACAGCACGTCTAATTGGTATGATTCATTCACAGGATAATTGCACTGTTCACACAGTCAAGAACAAATGAACTCAGCAACTTTCAAACACACACACACACACAAAGCCATACAGGGCTGATAAGACGGAGGCAGTTACTACACCAGCGTCATCATAAACACAGGAGACTTTGGATGTTGAGCTATCTCAGCAGCAGCTGTACCTGCCCTCAACGTGGTGTGACATTCAAAAACCTTCAAGGTGAACCAGCGTGACAGTACCAAAACCAGGAGTACGCCTACACAAACACACACATGCACTGCAAATACCATCACATGTAACGCATAACGCCACACCTGGCCTCTGGCATGCTCCTGTCATTCACACATCACTGACATGGCAGAGGCTCGGTGGAAATAAAAAAAAAAACATCGGTACTGGAAAGTAACTTCATACCTTTGCTCAAGTACTGTACTTAGGAACAATTTCAAGGCTGCTTTTAGCGAGTATTTCCATTTTCTGCTACTTTATACTTCGGCAAATATTACACTTTTTTCTCCACTACATTTATTCTATAACTTTATTTACTACCGGGGTTGGAAATAAGCACCAGCCACCAGCTAAATGCTGGCAAAATATGCTGCATAATGCAAGTGGCTGCTAGAACTGCTTTACTCACCAGACAAGAGAGCAATGGTAATCTACTGAGTGGCTGGTAGATACTGGGATTCACGAGCCAGAGTGGCAGATGGCCAAAAAATTAACTTCCAACCCTGATTAAAACTGTAGTTACTTTGCAAATTTAGATAAATAATCCAAAATATAATGCATTATTACAGGTTAAGATGAGATACGGGGGAAAACCACGAGCTAGCAGTTTATAAAGTGGTTAAAATTAGCAGCACTTTTACTATCTTTGCCATTAACGTGAACCAAACATCAGTGCATCAATTATAATCCAATTATATTTGATCTTGTAATGAGACATTCTGCATAATGAGTATATTTCCATGTTGATACTTTAAGTACTTTTACTTATGATTTTGAATGCATGGCTTTTACTTGTAATAGAGTAGTGCTACACTGTAGTATTGCTATTTTTACTTGTGTAAAAGATCTAAGTACCTCTTTCACCACCGGTCATCACCCCTCATCTTTATCTTTCTGTATCTCTCACTCATCATCACTATGTTTCTACCTCTCATCATCCATGTCACTACAGTGTCATTAGTGGCGATGATCTCTCTCTGCCTGGTTGTAAACACACACTACAACACAACATGTCGAAACAATGTTGTCCATTACAAGCAAACATGACAGACCTGTGGCATATTTAGACTTTGCCAGACACAGTATCTTGGTGCAAAGCCAGTCAGAGTTCATGTCGTATTATCACCACACATTTGACAGTTGGCTTCACTTGACAGGAAAGCTAAACTTGTCCCAGGCCAGATTCACAGGGCTTTTTTCAACCCATGTAGGATTAAACATCAGCATTTTACTTTTAAGTAAACCTGCCCATGGCCGAATGCTTTCCTGACATCAGCTCTGCCCTGGAAAGATCAGCCTCTAAGCCACCACCTAAGCCAAATGACATAATAAAGATTATATCAATTTACAGTGTAATTTGATGTTACTTATTTACTGTTATCAACCAGAGCAGCAAAGTAGGCCATGAGCTGCATGAGGTCAAAAATCAAGCCGTTTAGGAGAGCTGGCGTTAGCTTGGCCATGTTGGGCCTGGCAGCAGCATAATATTCAAAACTTGACAGCGCGATAGCCTCACTAACGTTAGCTAGCTAGCTAGCAACGGTAGCTTCCCGATTAACCGTTACAAAGCGTTTGATTTCAACGCTTACACCGTTAGTTAGAAGTCTCCTCTCACTACACAAAACAATTATACATCACTAACATTAAGACAATGCAGCCTTTTAACAAAGCTGCCCATTTTATTTCAGAAAACGGCATTTTAGGTAGCTAGCTAACGTTAGTGCTACGGCTATCGCGGGTTAGCTTACATGTAGCATTAGCATATTAGCCACCAGCAGCTAGCTCCCAGTGCATATGAAAACATTGAATAGATCAATTCTTAAATCTATGTGTGTGCTGATAAAGTAACGTTACCTGGGCGGACTTGGGCGATCACCCATCATCCCAGATGTAAATACAGGGGGGCAGTGCTAATGCTGCTACCGTTAGCTAGCGCTCACAGACTGACAGACCGACTTGGGTTGGGAAACACACACCGTCCCGAGTCCCGACCCCCGAGCCCGACAAGCTGCAGCCGACCGAGTTGGCTGTTAGCTCTCCAATCGTAGTACTTTACCTTGATCCTCTGTGGTTCGCAACGGAGACGGCGGCGGAGGAGTTATCCTATGTTTTGGGAAATCTACCGGGCTAACTGTTAGGCTACCTCCAGCTCGGTGCAAACAGCCTTTCCCAAGCAGCGGCAAAACAGCAGGAAAATCTGGCCTGAAACAGCCAAACCCACGAGTACCTTTTTCCTTCCAACGGAATAATCCTCAAACTCCCATTAATAACAAAATACGGCTATATAAAACGATTAGATTAACGCAATTACATTCCTGTTACTGATTCAATTGCTTGTCTTCCCCAAACCCCTGGATTTTGGTGTTTTCCTTAGCTCGTTTATAATTCGGGGCTGTTTCTTTTTCACCCTATTGTCAACACTGCTGGGTTGAGACCATGGCACACATAACAGAGACGCACAGAAGCGTGCTTGACGCGGTCGACATCGTACGTACGACGCTGATTGGCCGCCGGGAGCACTGTCGCGCTGTGTGATTGGACGAGACGCGCTGTCAGTCACGGTGCAGAGGGAAATGAGGCTCTGGATCCGTGGGGTAGGTGGAGCAGCAGGGACAAGGGAAGAGATCGGGGCAGAAAGCAAAGTGTGTGCGGAGTGTCCGCCACACAGCGTGCTGCAGGAATGAGGCTAAACCTGTCCGAGGCCCAGCCCTTCGCCTCTACACTTCTTTACCCGCACTTTGACGGCACATTTGACCCAGCTTTACTGTGCAGATATTACGCTTTCAGTCGGCTGCAGCAGCGGTGTGAGGGGAGAGTGGATTTCTGTGCAAACCTGGAGATTAGAGAGGGATATGTGAGCAGGAAGAGAGTTACATAACTATCATATATAGGTCTACTATGAATGTAGTGCTAATGCTAGAGCACCGGACATGGGCGTGCATGTGGGGGGGGGGGGGGGGTGTGAAGGTGGCTCTGTCCTGGCTGTCTGCAAATACATTTTTTTCTGAATATTAAAAAATAAAATCTTTTTTTACTCATAAATGTTAAGAAAAGTTTCTGTGTTCCAACTTTGCAGCCTTGCTAGAAACAGACTGGCAAAAAACACCAATAATATACTTTTAATAGGGCAGCACAATACAAAGAAAATTAAATATCCCAATATATTTTCTAATAATAATATTAATGTTGCAACGATATTGTAGGCTTGACTATATATAAACTATACTACTACTTTACTACTACAACTACCTCTCCTGTACATCTTTTGATAATCACTACTTCTGCATACTTCCAGCTACAGAAGCTATTCAAATGTCAAAACATTCAGCTATTTAAGGACATTTATACTTCATTTTTTCTACTTTTTATGCTTCTTGAATTATGAACTACTGCTATTACTACTTCTACTACTGTTATTCTAACTACTACTACTACTACTTCAACTATTGCAAGTACTGCTGCTACTACAACTACAACTAGATCTGCTATTACTACTATATCTGCATTATCAGCCATTATTTTCAGTTCATTCAGCATCCACACGTATTTTCTGCAGGAAATGTATTTTCTAGTTTTTACTTAAAACCTCAATATCAATATTGCAACAATAATCTAGGGTTGACTATATAATATTTTGATAATAAGATATTTGATAAATAATTATCAGTGATGTGGGTAAACGAACAATTTTTAAACACTTTTAAAACCAAAAAAGACAACTCTTACGATATCCAAAATCTATAGCATGATATTAATATATTACAGACATATTGGTGGAGGAAGTATGTACTGTAAGTATAAGTATCTTCAAGTAAAAATAGAAAATTACTCAATTACAAGTAAAAGTCCTGATCTAGCCTATAAATGTTACTTAAAGGGAAATTTCGGTTTATTTCAACCCGTCTCCTATCGTCCTAAATTTGTTTCAAATGACTAGTGACATAGAAATAGTAGTTAGCATGTTAGCCGTTAGCCTAGATACAGCCGAGGCGCATAGTAGCGTCAGACCTGTTAAAACGTAAGTGAACGGGCAAGCTTTGGAAAGCGGAGCTAAATGGTAAACAAACATGGCAGCACACCGGTAAGGTACGACAACACGTTTACATGTCGTTTTCTATATGTTCTCTGACATTTATCCTAACGATATGAGGTGGTCTTTGTGGAGAAAAAGCTTGTTTAGTGGACTAACTTTGCACTTGAAGGTTGCCCGTTCACTTACGTTTTAACAGGTCTGACGCTACTATGCGCCCCGGCTGTATCTAGGCTAACGGCTAACATGCTAACTATTATTTCTATGTCACTAGTCACTTGAAACAAAGTTAGGACGATAGGAGACGGGTTGAAATAAACCGAAATTTCCCTTTAAGAAGTAAAAGTACAGAAGTATAAATATAGCTAATGCAGGGGCACGTCCATGGGCGTACATGTAGGGGGTTGAAGGGTGGCTCACTTTTGACTACCTGCAGATTCCTACTTTTTTCCAATTGTTAAAAAAATAAAACCTTTTTGTTCATAAATGTAAAGAAAAGTTTCTGCATTCCCATTTTGCAGCCTTGCTAGAAAAATACTGGCAGAAAAAAACAACAACAAAACAGGGCTGCCGTGATATGGAGAAAAAGTTTTTGGCGAATAACTCAACATTCATAGTGTGACAATAATGTAGGGTTGACTATTGGTGCTTTCACATAATATTTACACAACAGGATTTTTGATTAATAATTATCAGTGATGCGGAGGTGATATCGCCTGTAATAAGCCCGTAAAGGCAAATAATAGAACTTGAACAGTCTCGTAAGCTGAGAAAATTACAGTACGTTAAAAACAAGAAAAGAAAACACTTGCGATATTTAAAATCTAAGACGATATCTAGTCTTATATCATGATATTGATACAATACAGACATACTGCCCAGCTCTGCTATATTACTATTTGCTCAAGTGTGTACAATGTAGTAGGCTACTGCACTTACAGTGCAGAATACTTACGTAAAAGTTAAAAAAAATACTCAATTACTAGTAAAAGTCCTGATCTATAAAAGTTACATAAGAAGTAAAAGTAAAGAAGTATAAATATAGCTAATGCTGGCGCACGTCCATGGCCGTAAATGTAGGCGGAGTGAAGGGTGAACAACGTGTTCCCTACACCAGTGGTGGAATGCAACAAGAACTTTACTGCAATACACATCTGATGTACTCGTTCTTCCCTTGAGTCCCTTCTTTAATGCAAACTTTATTACATCTCAGAGGGAGATACTGTACTTTTTCTCTTCACTGCATTTCTCTGACAGCTTTAGTTACTTTTCAAATTAAGATTCCTGTGAACAAAACAGAAGGAGAGTTTATAAAGTATGATATTTTGTTATAATTCAAGCTTCCCAAGAGTTTAAACAAGTACCGCTGGAGCGATTAGTCGATAAATCAGTTACTTCATCGACATAAAATTAATTAGCAACTATTTTGGCGGTTGAAGTCGTTTTTCACGTTTTCAGCTTCACGAATGTAAAAGATTTGCTGCTTTTCTTAGTTTAAAAATGAGCCAAATAAAACCTACTTAACAGTAAAATCCTGGTTTTTACATGAATACAGGAGGAATAATGATCTAATGATATCATACATAATAGTAAAACAGTCACAGGGGACATTTAATAACTAAACAGTTGGAGATGTGGGCTAACTAATAGTAGAAGGTTGTAACTAATACGTAATAGCTCATACATAAAGGCTTTTTAAATCTAAATGTGCAAAGTAATTATACTAGAGTAGATGCCGAATAACTGGAGAGGTGTAAAAAGTACAATATGTCTCTTTTTTGTGAAACTAAATTATTCATGTAATAAAGAAGTACAAGAACAGCACCTGAATAACCTGTTAAAAAATAAGAGCTGCTTTTAAATAACAGACTCTCCTCTTAATTCTGGTGGCGTCACAGCTCGACCTGACAAACAATGTAAATCTTTGGAAAAATATGACTACTTTTTTAAACATTTCTATCCACTTCCAAAAAGCAAAAGCCATGAGATGAAAAGGGTTCAAATGTATAATTTATTTTGGGAAATAAATCCATCTTATAAATAGCCTATTTAACACACATTAAAGACCATATACTCAAAATGGATAATATACTTTCAGTATCAACGTTAAAAAGCAGGTGTAGTTCCTGTTTGTACAACTGCACAGTGACTTTTCAATAATCTTATTAAAACATGTAACCGTCAAATTAGTCAAGTGAAAGGTATCATTAAGAAAAAAAACAATGAACTGCTTTGAAAAACCTAAAAACATGAACCTGATCTGCACCAGTGGTTTTACTATCACTGCTCGACAAATGCACTTTGTCTTCATGTAACACTTCATCTTTTCCAGAATGAATCTCTTCAGTTCATCTGCGTTTAATAATTTAATGACTCAGCCTGTCTGCTCACCTCACAAATATGTGTTTCCTTTCATTATAACAAGGTGCTCAATAAATAAAAGCCCCCGTACAAAGATCACTGAATCACCACAGAGAACCTTTAATGTCTCTCATGTGATTTTGCAGTAACAGCCTCGATCTCTGCAGGATTTCTCTGCAGTCACGCTCAGGAACACAGACGCACACTCGCACTGCCAATCATGTTATTCCACTCTTTGCTATTTGAGAGTGAAAGCTGCTCTCAGCGCGATCCTGCTGTGCCGAGAGGCTCAGGTGACTTTCAGGATGTGATGCAGTAATTACAGTCGTCCTGCTGCAGCTTTAAAGGAGGAATATTACAACGACTAAATGTCACAATGGTGGACAGTTTGACAACTTGGTAAAAATCTTAATTTAAAAAAACAGAGAAGCCTCATTTGTGTCCCAGCTGCATGCTAAGATTCACAGTAAATTGTTTTGTCAGTTAGAAATCAATGTACGTCACTGTTTTGTCGTGACAGTAAAGTTATGCAAGACGTGCGCCGACGGTTGTCGATCAAACTTCGCAGAACCACCGGCAATTAAACTTCACAAAGAGAAACAAACAAAATCTTTTGACAAATATTTAATGATTTTGTTTGTTTGGTTGGTTTTGTGAGATCCTCCTGGAGCTGCTCTGAGTGCTTCTTGTGTTTCCTTTGTGCCTCTCATTGATGGAAAAACTATTCCATCAACACTTGACTCAAAAATCAAAGGAATTTAAGTTTTTAAGTTTTGGCGAGTTTTGTCACTTTTCCATCGTGAACATACTTCACACACAAAACCTGCTCAGATCTGGTATGTAGCATGTTGTTGAGACACAAGATCTCGCTTCCACCTTGTATTAACATTCAGTTTGTATCTGGATAGCAATCTGGATTAAATAAACAGGTTAATGAAGATGTTAAAGGGTGATTTGAGTATTTTTCAACTCAGACCCTTTTTTCCCATGTTTCTGTGTCTAGATGACTGATAGGAACATCAGTTTTTGACACTGGTCCTGTATTGAGAGAGACTGCTGTATCCGATAGCAGCAAAACCAGCTGCAATGTAATCTCTAAGGGCAATTGTACGTCATCAGTTTAAATTTACGTCCCTTTAAAAGTGTCTGTTTTTGCCACTGACAGGCTCAGATTGTTATATTAAATGTCTGACAACATTCTAGACAGGATCCCTACAGAAAAAGACCTTTTTGTCAAAGAGTAAGATCCTTTTTGTTTAATCACAAACAGCCAAGATAGCTATGGTCAAACCAGCCAGACTCCATTTAAATAAACAGTAATTTTGTCATCGTTAAACACACTTCATTCAAAGCCAACAGAAACAAAATAAAACCCACAAAAACTATCTTGGTTCGTCTTTCCACTGTTCCAACAATCATCAACTCTGGTTCGGTTGAAATAAACAATCAATTCACTTAGTTAAATATTAAAATATGCTGCCTCTGTACACGCTAAAATTACTGTTTTTTTTAAATGGAGTCTGGTCATTTCCGCAACAGCAATTTCAGGCTGTTTCTGGCTAAACAAAAATGACCATACTCTTTAAAAAAAAAGGTCTATCTCTGTAGGAATCCTTTGCTTAAATTGTTGGACACTTAGGGGCTGTGCACATGCCACGTTTTTTGCACGCTCAAATTCATTGTTTTCAATGCAGGCACACTCAAAGGCACACACGTGTTCCCAACCTCAGACGCAACCTGCCACTGCGCTCCTGAAAGTTTGCTCATAAAAGTAGCTCCCCGCACCTGACCTTGCATTTTCCAGGTGGTTAAAGACGCGGCATGTGTACAGCCCCTTATAGTAACAATCTGAGCCTGTCCATAGCAAAAACAAGTACAACTACTGGGGGCATTTGTGCACCATCAAATTAAGTAGTACGCCATTCTTTTAAATCCTTGTTTTAAATCCTTGAATTGATATATTGATCCAGATCGATGTATCATTACACCCTATTCACCAACTATATATTTTGTTATGTGATGTAACGTTACATAGGACGTAAACAGAACCACTTTCACAAGAATTATTGTTTTCATTAGTCACTTACACCCAAAAATGTGAAAATAGACTCCAAGTTGAAAACACCACAGTAACCCTTTAATGCATGCAGATTGCATTGCAGTGAGAGTGTGACTGAATGGGTCAGACCACACCTAAAGGTGGGCTACTTCTCAGTTTGCAATTACCGGTCACCTTCTGTAACTTGACCCTAACCTTGCATGTCGTAGCACCCCCCATTGCTCTCCTTTCACCAGCTCTACCTGGATCTGATCATAGTACGGGCAGAATCAAGATAACAGGATCACTTATTAATACCAGGTGTGAAAACAAAGGTCAGAGGATCAGATGTCAGTATGAACATAATGTATACAGATCAAATGTTAAGACCAGGTGTGAAGGTACGGTCATATTATATTTCTGTTAAACAAACTGTACCCCTTAAAAGTCAAGTGTGCAGGATTTAGGGGACTATATGGGCAGAAATGGATATAATATTTTTGTTAATTATGTTTTCATTAGTTTATAATCACCTGAAACAAAGAATTGTGTTACCGTTACCTTAGAATGAGACGTTTATATCTACATACACAGCAAGTCCTTTTCCACAGAGTCCGCCATGTTGTTTCTACAGTGGCTTTTGCCTGATATCAGACAGAGGTGTCAACTCTCTATACTCTGTTTACTTTTTGGGTGTGACATTGTGTCCACTCTATTGATTTCCATGAGGGACGGGGTTTTGAGTTTCCCTAATTCAGTCACTAGAGACCAAAGTATACGTCCAAATCTAACGTCATTTTAACTCCATACTGATGCGCAGCTATGCCAACATACCTGTTTTGACTACTTGATTTTGAGAGTGGAGTGGAGCGAAGCAGGGATGCACGGTGATGGATTTTTTGCTGGTATCCAATATGCAGATACCAAACAACTCATTTGACTGATAATACATACCGATATCAATATATCTACTTTTTTCCCACCTAATTTTAGTGATCATCAAGTCTCTTCTCTAGTGGAATTAACATCATATTATACATGTATACTTTTATCATGACGGCCCACCAGCAGATGGAAACATACAATACTTTTCAATGTACGTAATATTCATTCATCATGCTAACTTAGAAAAAGCATGATGGCTGATTTGGTCGATATCGGTCGATACCAATTATTACTTGTCAACTTTTTAAGGTGACTCAACTGCTCCGTTATTGGCAACAGCCATTTTAACAACATGCTTCAGGCGCCACAATAATAAGTGCACTTCCTGTTCCCTCCACAATAAGAGTCCCCCCATTCCTCTTAACGTGTAAAAGTTTATACCGCCTGTTGTATAGAGTTACCTGTATAAATGCAACAAATATGCAAACGTAAGCATATTAACACCAATGATATACTGATATTATCATGCATGTTGGCTGATTCCGGTATTTAATTTTAAAGCCAATATCGGCCGATATCAATGACGTGCCGATATTATCGAGAACGAATAAAAAACAAACTACGATGTTGGGCGGTATTAAGAAGACATGTCGATTAAGAACAGCCTCAATAGCAGTGTCTATGATGTTAAAAGCACTCACAATTGTTGTTTCATTTCAACTGTTGTTGTTGTTTCATGTCACAATGTCACAAATTAGTCAACTTGAACTTGGTGGAGTGGGCTGATTCGAAGGTCTGGACTGAGGCAACAGTGGTCCAGAAAGGACAAACCAAACACTAGCTCTAGAAAGGGCCATTTGCCTTTTTCGCATTGGCCACCGTTTCTCCCCGACACCAGGGTTGTCAAACTTATTTTCAATTTACAGGATGAAAGCTACTCGCTGTTTAACTTGCTCCTGAAACCTGGCACTTCTTAACCTTCACAAGTGTATCACCATGAAGTGTGCAAGGTCATCCAGTGGGCTGGATTGGACCCTTTGATGGGCTGGTTCTGGCCCTGGCCGTATGTTTAACACGCCTGCCCTACACACTTGGCACACGGTAGAAGTATGCATTGGTTGCATTCTGCAACCTCACCACTAGATGGCACTAAATCCTGCACACTAGACCTTTAAGAGGACGTGATGTCACATTCTGATGCAGGTATTAAATAAATAACGATGACAGCGATCACAGATTGTAAACACAATGTATTAAATATAGTGATAAAGCACGCTCAGATAATAATTTCTTCATTTTCAGACACAGAGCTTCAGTGTTTGAGCACATTCGTCTGGTCAAAGCTGAACAAAGGAGCAGGAGCAGCTGGAGATCACACTGAAACAGGAAACACACACTTGGATTTGTCCATCTGAGCGAACACTCAGAGGACAGAAATGTTAAGTGACCAGACCTTTTGTGTAATCACCAAAGTTAGTGGCTTTTCGAGCACAAAGAATTCTTTTTCCTGAGTGCAGAATGTTCTTTATCAAGTTTGAATTTGATTTCTCTCAGGAATAAAACGTTGGCACAGGAGTGAGCTGCCACCAGAGTCCAGTTAGTGTGACTCAGTGTTTGACATTTCCATCCTTGGCTACGCTGCCTTCTTTTCTCTCTGGTAGCCGTGTTTTTTATGTGGTCTTGATTTGACTCTCAAAGCTGATTCGCTCTTCAAGGACTCCTTTTTCCCTTTCATGAGCTCCTCCCCTCCCGGTTTCCATAGCAACAGCTGAGCATCCTCACCCCCAGTGACCAGAGCCTCCCCCGCCGCATCCCAGAGGAAGCAGCGTACAGTGGAGGTGTGGCCGTCCTTGAGGGTCCTGAGCAGGCGAAGCCCCCTGTCGTCACACTCCATCAGGTGGAGGTCCCCGCTGTTCTTCCCTCCGACCACCAGCAGCTTCTGGGCCTCCTCCAGCCAGCTCCCTCCGACCAGGTAATCTACGCCTCCCCCATCAGCCAGCACAGTCAGGCTGCGAGCGTCAGAGGTGCTGAAAACAGTGAGAGGCTCGTCTGTGTCCAGCTGACCCAGATCCCACAGGTGCAGCCCCTCATCGTGGCTGAGGCACAGCAGCTGGGTGTAGTCCGCTCCGGACCAACAGACGGAGCCGGCAGACGAGTCGCTATTACAGGTGGCCAGCAGCGCCTCCTCCTCCGCTCCTCGGCTCAGGTCAAACACATTAACAAGGCCGTCTGTGGAGCTGGATGCCAGGCGGTCTTTGTCTCGAGGGTGGAAGCACACCTGTGTGATGTCATCACTGTGTGACTCAGAATACACCCCGAGGAGCGCACCACCTGGTTTCCTGACGTCCCAGAAAACCAGGAAGCTGTCTTCATCGTTGATCTGCTCGGTGCCTGCACACAGCAGTGTGTCGCTGCAGCTCAGGTCGAAGCTGCAGTAGCTGTGTGACGGGTCACTTTTAAACACCTGGGCTGCGTCTGACCCGGGACGGCGGACGTCCCACGCCTGTACTGTCCCATCAGCAGAACCAGAGTAGAGGAGGTCAGGGGAGGTGTGGGAGAAAACAACCCCACAGATCGACCCACTGTGGCCCTGATACTCTCCCACCATATTCAGGGTGTCCTTGTTGTGGAGGTGGACGGTGAAGTTGGAGCAGGACACAGCCAGCAGGCCGGCCGGCTGCAGGGCGACGTTCAGCAGGTAGGTGGGTTCCTCTGGGCGAGACCGCCGAGCGATGGACAGACCTTTGAGCTTCTCCTCCAAACCCTCCATGGCAGCTCAGCATTAAGAGATTCAACCACACTGGACAGGAAGAAGAAAAACACAAATTTAGAGCTGCATCTCAGCAGCCACAGCTACTCCATGAAATCTCTCAGAAAAAAACACCCATCATATTTGTAGTCTTAAAACTTTTGCACATCCCCTCGAATATATTTTTGCACATTCCTGCCGAGCACACAGCTTGGTTCGGTCACCTCTCTGTGCAGTAATAAAACAAACTGTTTCAATTGATCCACACTGTGTGGAAAATAATAGGTGTCAAAGAGCACGTTTCGATGCAGTCTATTTTTGGACAGGTTACTCTCAGTCGAGCCGATAAGATCATCAATGCATCCCCTCATGTTCTGCGTACAGAGTACGAGCTGCTGCCCTCTGGGAGGAGATTTAGAGCGCCTGGTTACAGACTGAGCAGATTTAAAAATTCATTCATACCTCTGTCTGTAAAGTTTTTAAACAACAGCAGATAAAGTCAGATCTGGCATTGGATTATGACGAGTTGCTGAATTGCATTTTTTAGCATATGATGTTATTTATTTATCTATCTTTTCGTGTTTCTTACTGCTACACTGGGTATAATGTTGATTTGTCTATGTACTATGTTGTATGTTGTATTTCTATGGCTGCAGTATGGGTGCAGGGCTCAAGACAAATGTCCCACTCTATGGAACAATAAAGTTCATCTTGATCTATTTTAGTGGTATTTCTTAAACATTTTCATTTTATTTTTGTAGTTCTATATGTCCCCTACCGATGCACCAAAGCAAATTCCTTTTATGCGAAAACCTACTTTGCAAAAAACTTTTTTCTGATATATAAAATATAATGTACAAAAAAACAGTGAAAACGTCACCTCCCATTCTGTGACAAGACTCAAATCAAAATGTTGATCCTTTAATGTATGCTTGCTTATTGACCACGGCTATGTGCACATTAAGGTATCATTTTAATGTGTTTTTAATAATTAGAAACCACTTTGCAATTCGGCATACAGTAAGTACAATAAACGATAGTTATAATATAGTATTTCCAGTAATATATAGATATTATTGATAGTATTTCCACCCTCTTTCACCGTAATAGCTTGTCTTGTGGTGGATGTAGCTTATGCCGAATTAAGCCACGCTGCATATTTATTAATAAGAGTTTAAGTTGTATTTAATGTGATGTTTATATTTGCCGTTAAATGAAGAAACAGAAAAAATATACATTTTTGAAAATGAAGTTTGGTGTTAGCTTCTTCACCTTTGACAGATTGGAGCTAAATTCGGGTCATAATCACAGTTTTAATCAAAAATTGTGTCTGTGTGTTTGGTGTTATTATCAATATGTTATGTGTTGTTATTAGTGTGAAACGTGTTGTTACTTTTAACCTACCTACTCGGTAGAAATGTCCGAATATTAAGGAGAAACAGCCGTAAACTCTGTAGACTACTGGGACACGTCCGTCGCCATTTTGGACAAAACACTTAGAAAATATTATGAATTATTTTAACATTAAATTTAGTCAAAAACGTTGGGAAAAGCACCAAAAATGTCATCACACTACTTCTGCTCAAAACAAGCATGGAGGAAATGGTCGGTGTGACAATATTTACAGCCGGGTGGGAACCTTCCTTCAATAAATGGTTCCGCTGTTAATGGTTCCGCTGCTGTTAAAAAAGTCACAAAGGGTTGTTAAAAGGTATTACCTATACAATATCGTTTATAATATAAAGCCTATAATAAATAATACTCGTTAACCTTTGCTACAACATAATATTACTTTGTTTTAATTTTTGTTTAACTTTATTTTTAGGGGGAGTTTGAACAAGTGTTTTCCCTTCAATAACTTCTCTGCAGATATGAAGTAGTTGTGTTCAAATTAATATAACATTTGGGCTATAGATTTTGTTTTAAGTAAAAAAAAGTTTTCTCCAGTGTAAAAATCATTTCATCATTCACTGTAGAGGGATTTTAAGAAATATTCATGAATTATTTTTATATTATATTATTTTTTTAATTTTTTTTTAGACATATACAAGCTGACACTGGATTATAAATTGGAATAGAAATATATTTTTCTTACTTCTCCTTATTATTATTATTATTATTATTATTTAAAATTCTTTAAAATTTCAAATATTCTAGCTTGCTAGAAAAAAAGGACAAATAATACCAAACTTTTATTTTATCACTATATTTTACTTTATTTTTGTCAGTATTAAAAATTTTGAACCAACATTTGCACCACCATAGGACACTAAAACTCTCTATTTAAATCATTTAAATGAGCTCAATTCATCATCTTTTCTTTTGTACAAGAAATGCGAAAACTTCTTTACAGTAAAAGAATCTGATGCCATCTGGGCCCAGTCCTAACGACACATCTGTAGTTTAGTTCAGGTGTGAGTCCTCAGCCGTCCAGCAGGGGGGAGCAGCAGCTTTCAGTTCTCTCAGTGAATGAAGCCTTAGAGCTTTCCATCTGACCCAAATCTGAAGTGACACAAACAAATTAAATAAAACCTCAGTTTTAACCTGTGGAGATTTTTACTGTCAGTTCAGACTCAGAGGAGACGCTGGAGGGAGGAGAAAATATGACTCATACACTTGGTGTACACAGTGTCTTCTTCTACATGTCTCCTCACATCTTGACTCCATATATTCTTCAGAGTTAAAGATAATTAATGTATAACTCTACAGGCTGACACTGACCTGCTGTGACCTGAAATACTGCAGTAAAATAATGCTTATTGTGTAAAGTTTTCCATGCAGACAGAGAGTATTAATGTCTGATCCTGGAACAGTGAGAGGGTTTAAACATCAGTAGGTGGACCTTGAACTCAGCATGGTAACAAGCTGCTCTCACAGTCACAGGAAAGACACTGAAGTACGTAACTTCCTTTGGTTAACACTCACCAAAAAATCTTATCAGATTTCAAAAAACATCTTTTAACTGTCCGCTCCACCTCGTCCTCAGAGGCAGCAAGTGTCTTTGGTTTAGTCTTAACCAATCAAACATGCACAGACATTTACCCACAACCTGCGTGCTCTCAGTGTTGCTGACACGCCACCCGACAGAGGAGGAAGAAAGAGAAGTGTCTTTAAGGTTCAGCCCAGCAGCTGGAGTCTCCTCGGCTGCAGCCGGACAGCTCTGGCAGAGTGAAGTGGAAAACTGGTCGTCCTGTGTGACACCACATCACCATCTGCTGCTGCAGAAACGTAAACACTGAAGGGACGATGTCAAAAACCCTCAAACATGATCTGCCACAGGAGCTGCTCACGTGCTCATATTTAGTGCACACTATGTCAGCTTTGTACCATCTATTTAGAGGAGTTAAGATAATAAAAGACCAGCAGGTGCATCATTTTATCTTCTTTTTTATTTCAGTTAATTTCACACAAACAATCAGACAGAGACAGATCCTCATTTTGAAGAATAACAATAAAAAAATACTGTGAAACTGCATAAAAGCTCCTTTAATGTCCACACGTGTGTCACCTCAGGACACGACACAGAAATGTGAAGGGTTTGATTCCAAAATGAAAAATATAACACCTGTTTTAAATGATTAATGGACTTATTCAATGAAACCTGTCACTGTAACTAAACAGATTGATTTGGTTTGGGACAAACAGACAAAACATCTTTTCTCATGCAAACAGTCAGTGGATTAAAAACACACTTGTGAATTTATCAAACATCAAAGTTTGAGCTACAGTGACTCACATGTTGTTAACTTGGGTGAAGGCAGTCATTAACAAACAGTGGGAAACTAAAACACTTGAGTCGTTTCTTCCACACTGACGCGGTCACAAAGTGCAAAAGGCAACACGACAGGACAGAATGAAAAGAATTAAAAACAAAAGTCGGGACTAAAGTTTTCACACGAAACGTTAAATGTTCCTGAACAACCATAAAGGCACTAAAGCGAGGAGCAGCTACACACACACACACACACACACACACACACACACACACACACACACACACACACACACACACACACACACACACACACACACAGATCAACCACCTCATACATTTGGTCAGAGTGGGAAAATAAAAAGTCTCTGAGATCCAGATTTAAGGAAGAAAGAAAACACGTTGTTTAGAGCAGAGCTGAGCCCTCAACCTCCAGAGGAGCTGAGAATGTCACCTGTGTTCAGTTTAACAAAATCGTGACTCTGATTTTGTTGAGATGAACAAACATGTTTAGGTTTAATATGACAAATCTTTAATAAAAACAAAATCTGGGGAGTTTCCAGAGGACTGTAGCCACCACAAAACCACAATATTTGGTCTCATACAAACAAATTTGGGAAATATGACATAGTTTCAGGGTGCTGGGATTCTGTCAGATGGCAGATATTTGGTATTTTAACAAATTAAATTTGGGATTAAACTAATTTTGGAAATTGAAACACAAAGAAAGGGGAATTCTAAGAATAAAATTAAGAATTTTAATCCTTGGACTGAAACATTTTTGGGACTATACGACAAATAAAATTTAGAATTTTAACAAATTTGGGGCTTCTGTGAAACTGGGCCTACTTATGGCAACAAAAAGTTTGTCTTGGGTGCGTTGGTACAAAAGACAAACAACAATACAACAAAAATAGAACTGAGCTGGACAGCCACAAAAAATGTCCGCAGGCTGAGATCAACGTGAAAATAGTCCAGTTATTTAAGACATCTGTGCACAAAAAGAAGGTGCTCAAAGTGCCAAAATAATTAAAGTGAATTAAAAACAGCGGCTCACGTTTCAGTCGTTGACTAGTAGCTCTAATGATCTTTTTGTGCATGGAACCCTTAAATAAATTGACTATTTTCACATTGATCTCAGCCTGTGGACATTTTTGTGGCTGTCCAGCCCAGTTGCATTAGTGTGCAGGTATCGCCTCTATGGTCCTTAGAGTTTAATTAAACATCTTGTATTAAACCACAGACTGTAAACATAATGGATATAGCAACCGTGACATCACCCACTAGTTTGCGGAGTGATGTTTTGAAGCCTCGTTCAGTTCACCATCTTGTTTTTTTGGAGCCAGAAGTGACCATATTTGTGGGAGAGGGCGGCACTTTGGAGGAGCGAGGGGTGGATCTGACTGAGAAGCCAAGCACTTCATTGATTCATTAATGAAATACAAATGGGTAACTTAATTAAATTAGCTATAGAGACTAAAACTGTTTTTGTACCAGGCTGTAAACGTGTTCATTTCCAACCTGGTCTCACTATGAAATGGTCAAAATCTGGCCCTTGGGCAGTGACTTGCCAACAGCATGATACGCGGCTAGTCGCTGTTACAGTTTAAAGGTGCTCGGCCACGTCAGGGAGAAACGCAGCGGGACAAGAACAAACGCAGAGCAGTTTTCGCGTCCCGTAAGTTTATGAAGCTAAACCCTGTTTTTTTTCCCCTAGACCTAACCACGTGTTAGTGGTTGGAGAAAGAAAAGCGTCAGTTCGCGTTGTTGCACTGAAGTAGTGCATTTATTTTGAAAGAGACTCTATGTCAACTTTAAATTTCCTGTGAAAACATTTCACATTTCAAAGGGTGCTCAATGAGAAAAATCACCAAATTTCAGAGGCACAAATCCAAATTCAAGGATGTAAGGGAGCTGTAACAATTAACAACTGTGTTTTTAAATTATAAAGTCAACGTTTTACTTTTTACATTTGCACAATTTTTGTTTTCTTTGAGTTATTTTAGTTTATTGCAGTAAATTCACTTTAATAGTTGTTGTGCAAACTTAAAATCCATCTTCAGTCATCATCAAACACAAACTGAAACACAGGTGAAATACAGTCTTCCATTAATCCAACTCTCTGTTCAGTCTAACACACACAGGTTAACACACTGGTGAACCTGAACATGGGTGGTGGAGGTCTCACAATGGAAGCACAATTATCATCATCACTGTCAGGAAGTTTGGTTTTATCTCATTTATCAATCTCACTTCCCTGATGGCTCCTCCGTCTGCGGGGGAAACTTCCTCCTGACGGGATGTAAACACCATCTGACACGTGTTTGAACACTTACAGCTTCTCCTGTTTATCACTGCTTAACCTCACGTATCACTATCTCACATAGTGTCCCAACAACCTTTGACAAATTCAGTCACAGGTCAAAATGGTTGACACCAAACTTCTTTAACATCTGTGTTTGTTTGTCGAACTCTTCCCAACTTTGCAGACACACAGAAACTCTGACATTTAACCTTTTTGCGTTTCCATTTATGGACCCAATCCCGTTGGACTCTATGGTCATTTGAGGCCGTCTGCACAAACACAATCCCACCACAGGATTCACAGAGTTTGTGTTTTTCATTGATGAATCAAAAACAAAAAAAGCGAACAGGGACAAACTTCCTGTTTCACTGGTTCAGAGAGGAAACCACATTCAGACAGAAAAACGCTACAACAAACAGAATTATGTACGTGCACGAGGCAAGGCCGCAGGAAGTGAAAGGAGGCGGGCAGAGGAGACGAGTCATCTCAGCCGCAGGTGAAGCTGGTCCGTTAGTCTGAGACAATGTGAGCAGGGTTGGGTCAAACAGAAATAACGTAAAATAAAATGACGCTTAAACTGTCACAAAAAAAAATATCACAATTTAAAACAGTACAAACTGAATGAAAACTGTAGGTTAATTGTTAAAAATTCAGATTTAAAACTGTCCTGAATGCTGCTTTGATTTCAATAGTCTTCTCAGAACGTTTTGGACCAGCTTCACCCTCTCTGCCCGGCTCAGGGGGAACACAGTGCATTCTGGGAAACAGTGCATTCGTATTAGGACAGTACCGTACAGAACAACACACAAGTCAGCCTCCTGCTGCAGGTGCTGCCCTCACCCACGCAAAATAAGAATCAAGAAAAGTTTGTTTTTCTGTGGACTATTGTTGGTCTTCAGTTCAAAAGGTAAAAGGTCACCAGCAGCCCCGTCAGCTGTCCTCTAAGAGTGCCCTTGAGCAAGGCACTTCTCCTACAGCTGCTGCGGTGGACAAACACGAGGAGGAATGTGTGAATGAAACATCAGGCGTCCGTCCAGATGTTCAGTTATTATCAAGTCCAGGACAGAGACTCGGGACAGACGCTGGACACTAAAAGGTGTGAGACACAGTGATCTCTAGTTACACCTGGGTATTACTTTTCCGTCTTTACCCAACAGGTAATTTAACAGGGGGACTTCAACTCATCTTCACCTCGAGGCCGACTGAGCGACAAGCTTATCAGAGGTTTTGGGTGGTGTAATCAAAACATTTTACACAAGAGAAAAAGACACAATAACAATCTCAACAAAAGATCCACTTACTGGCTTTTTCCAAGGTTTGCAACAAGTCCATGTATCAGTCAATATTATCTTATCGCAGGTATTTATGGTATCGGCATATATGTCAGCTGATAAATAGAAAGAAATAGCGCAGAAATTCCAAAGGTTGGTTTTAGATGTTTAAAGTTCTTTCTTGACTTTGTAAAACAAACCACAAGTTACAATCAGCATCTGCTCTGGAGTGACGAACACATCAAACTGTTTCTAGGGCTGCCCCCGAATAGTTGACCAAACATTAGTTGACCAGAGAGGTCCTTAGTCGGCAAGATTTCATTGGTCACATTTCCCATGTGTGACTTTAATTTGAAAGGACAGACACAGGAAGTGTCCACGCTCAGCAGTCAGACAGGAGTCAGGTTAATTTCCAGGGCTGGTACCTGCGGTTATTCCACAGGCTAGTTAATAACATGTCGGGCAGGAAATCCAAAGTGTGGGATCATTTTGAGAAGGTGAAGGACGAACCCAAGGTGATATGTAAACTCATCTTCATTGGTCGACTACAAACATGACGTATCATCTGAAACATGGAAGTAGCTACATGCCCATTAGCCCACAGCGTCATTAACAGGCGGCTCGCTCAGTGTGTGACGTGCACTTGTAGATAAAATATAGTCCTATATTAATGAAGGGTCATTAGTACGGTTTTGTATTTCTCTGTAATGTAGCACAGTGTTAACAATGTTACTGATACTATTCTTTCTCACACCTTCAACTCAAACCACCAAAATATATCATTTAATAATTACATTCATATAGTAAACATGCAGGCGACTAGCCAACTAATGGCCCTAAATGACGACTACTGGTCGACTAGGAAAGTTCTTAGTCGGGGGCAGCTCTAGCTGTTTCAAAGAAGCTAATAAGGACGAGTGAGGGCTCAGAAATACTGGACTTTAAACGTCTATTGTTGCAAATTTTACTTGCAGAGGAAGACCATGTAACATGATTGAAAACTCCAGAACAAATACTAAATGGCCCTTGTGGAGAGATTGTTTTTGTCAAGCATTTAAGCACTGATAGGTAAATATTTTGGTCACAATTCTCCAATAACGTAGAGGATCCTTTTAAAAACTGTTTATGTTCAGTAAGTTTGTTAAAAAATCAAAGTCTCAAACATACAGTGTCAGTCAGGCTACACTTTCAGTCACATCTCATGGTCTTCATCAGTCCTTTACGTTCTGGAAAAAGCTGTTAAGTTGATGTTGTGTTGATTTTTTTGTTCTGTTGAACGACTGAAACACTGACTGGGTTACTGAATGATCACTGAGCATGTCTCGTAAGTACACTGTGGTGGTGCTGCTATAAACACATAACTGACAGTGACAATGGTCGTCTGTTTATTACTACTGGACCGTCCACTGACTGAACACATCAGTTTCCATATGTAGGACATTTCTTCAATCCAGAAACGCCTACGATTTACAGATGTGTTGTAGTGGTGTTGTAATGTCGGTAAAATCTCCTTACAAAATGTAAAGCAGGCACAGGGAGAATAGTTCATGTGTGTCCGGTCTCACAGGTGTCGATCAGTGATTCCACACTGAAGGTTAAAGGGCTGCTCAGCGGTCGGAGGGGTTTGTTTTTACTGTGACTCAGCTGTTGCGTGGGAGGACGACAGGAGGAGAGAAAGCTGGAGTCAAAGTCCACGTGGACGCTGAGGAGTCTGTTTTTCTTTCTGACGAATGTTAACAGACAAACTCCTGGCTTTCAGATCATTCTGGAAACAACTCGCTGCACGTTCTCGTTATGAAACACTGTTTATAAGGATGTTTTTGATGCACATGCATCCTTTGCACGTCTGGCCTCCTAACTCTGTTCAGATCTGGTTTCTTTGTCTTTCAGCAGGCGGCTGATTCAGACACACAGACACTGACTGAGCTGGTGTCGGAATGTCAAAAACAACAAAAAAGAATTTTAACTTAAAATAAAATCTATAAAATTAAATATTGCTATAATACAACAGAAACACAGAAATGCAATCAATGTTGTTTTAAATTTTTGCAAGCTGACCTTTGAGCAAAACAATTTCTCTGACTACTGCGAATCCGGAAACAAATATTTTAAGTTTTATAAAACTTTTAATAAAACTAGGTATTTGAAAAGCTCGACTGGAACACATGAGTTTTGATATTAAAATGTTTTTATGACCATGAAAAACTTTGTAGTAATAGTGGGAACAAGATTTCAAAAATAAAACAAAAAATCTTGGAAAAAAAGTTATAAAATTTACAAAATTAAGTCATAAATATGAGAAAAATGTCTAATACTTTTGGGAAAAAGTAAATATTTTAGAATATAATTTTATGACAAAAGGTGAAAGTTTGCTTTCACCTGTTCTCTTCAACGTGTTTTTTAATTTAGACTTATTCTAAAAATGATGACTTATTTCTCATTCATTTTCCCCCCAAAATATTTCCACCTCATCCTAAAATAAGTGGTTCACCTCCTGTGAGATACAAAGCTACAAATCTTCATTTAAAATATAAAATATTTTTGCCTGAGCTGAGTCGACCTCCTCCCGTCATCGTCCTGACCTCCCTCCGCCTCTCCACACGTCTTCCCTCCTGAGAGCAGCGTTATCTCCACCGCCTCCTCCCTCCGGATAAAACTCTCCTCCGCACAGGAAGTGGATGCCATCAGGAGCATCTCTATCAGGAAGTCAGTTTACAGTGTTACAAGAAAAAAAAAGCTGAGCCACGTGGACAGATTCCTGTCATCCCATTTTAAAAAACATATCAAAAACTTCTCTGTACAGTTCCCAAACACAGTGAGGCTTCCTTCCTTTTTCCTCTGGATCATACAGTATGTGCCCGGTTGTTGCTTTTCTCCGACAAGAAAAAACAATCCATCGCAGAAGAGACGATAACTTGTCTGAATAAAGACAGAAACAGTAAACAGAGCAGACAGAGTGGGGAGAGCCCTTTAAGGAAATACTGTACACGTGCGATTAAACACCTCAAAAATGAGTTCAAGAACTTGAAACCACAGGCGTGTCCACTCCACAGGTGAAGGAGAAATCAGTCTCCATCAGGATAAACTCTGAGACAGGAATAAGGAAGTATAAAATCTTATTGCTTTGAGAAGTGAGACAGCTTAGAGGACGAGAGGAAGATTAACTATTCATTATTAAGAAGCTTCCTGACAAAGAACCACACAAACTTTAAACACCCAACTTGAGTGGAAACAGTCAGCAAACAATGTTTCTGCAACTATTTAAATACTGAATTAATCATCATTTTTCACCCAAAAGCTTCAAATATTCTCTAAATGTGAGGATTTGTCTGTTTATATGATTTCAGCTGAAGGTCTTAAGGTATCAGGGCTGCAGCTTGGACTAGACAAGACATTTTTATTGCTTGTTAAACATGGGTGAAAGTTGCAGCTCTTCACGTCCACCAGGTTTTAAATGAATTTCTAAACACTTTTCACCTGGTTAAAGACTGACAGCATTTTGTGAATTTGCTGCCGAATCCTTACTTTGCATTCAAGTGCACGTAACACTGACATTTTGCAAATGCTAGGAAAATTTCAGTCTTTCATAAACGTACTTGTGTGGCTCTTTGTCTAAACTCTTAATAATAATTATAGCATTGACAATAATGTGAATACTAAGACACAGGTTATTTCTCAGTAGCGCTCAGTGGCGTTTTCAGTCTTTCAGAGGCCACTGTTTAGTAAGAATTAAGCTGGTGCAGGAGGAGTGGATGTTTGGCTCTGATCCAGTGCGTCCTGGGATCAGCAGGAGCCATTTGATTTGATTTTAAATAAATCTAAAACAACAGAAAAGAGAGATATCACTCGCCACAGGTAGAACTGATAACAGTCAAAGCCAAATTTACAAGACTTCCCAGCTGCTCCTGGTTCATCCTACCTGAAGGCAACCTGAGGCAACGATGGGAGAGACTGAGAAACTGATAACACGTCAGCATCCAGATCAGCTTTTAGGCTTTAATTCACCTTAGTTGAACCCAGAGGAGGAAAGAAACAGGTTCTGGGTGTGAAATATGATCTGATAACAGCATTCGGTGGACATAAGTCAATCACTTTACTGTTTTCAAGCCAGTGACTGACTGAAATCAGGAGAGCTGAGTGTAGCTGAAGAGCAGTGGCACCAAGAAGAGCACGTTGAAGCCCACCGCTCCATAAACGATGTAGCGGTAAGGCAGCTCTACCTCCATGTGCTGCCTGGCCTTCCTCACGTCTGTGCTGGGCACCCCGAACACCCAGCACACCGCCGGGATGGTGATGGCCTTCATCAGCGCCCGCGTGGCCATCAGCACCAGCACGCCCAGAACCAGTCGCAGCAAGGTGACACCCACCAAGCCAGCGCTGAGGGTGGACATGGTGAAGGGGAGCTGGTCTGCTGTAGGGTCCGGCATCAGACCCAGGTAGTAGTTGACGTGGGAGGCGAGGGCCACGCCGGCACCTGTGCCCAGGATTTGAGCAGTGTCGCCCCGCGAGGTGCTCCACGTGTCCAGGGTGAAGGAGAAAAGGCCCAGGCCCAGGTGGAGGGAGATGATGATGAGCGGAGCGTAGCGGCAAGTCAGGTTGAAGCCGTCGATCAGGTCCAGCGCCGGCAGGAAGAAGAGCAGGATCAGGCTGCTGTAGAGGAAGCCGGCGATGACGTCCTGGAGGAAAAACAAAGAGGAAGAGAAGGTTACATTTGACGGCATCATCCAGACTGAATCACAGAGGTCAGGGTCGTGTTCAGGGACAGAACATGAGTGCTCTACAAACAGATGTAGGATGTGTATTCATTACATTTGTGCAGATGTCACTGACAAACAATCTCCAGAGCCAACTAATAAATAAAAAAAACATTTAACAAATCATAAATAATCAGACATATTTATCACATTTATTGCTTATAGTGAGAGCCATGTGTAACAATAACCTTTACAGGGAACTCCCAAGCGATTACATGACTAATAACATGAGTGTTCAGGAGCAGTCAGTCAGACACAAGTATCACTCCTAAAATTTCCTCGATTTTGCAACTGAATCATAAATTTGGACATTTGTTCTGTAGATATTTATGGGTGGGTTTCCTGCTGATGGATAAAGGAAGTTGAAGACAGGAAGCGGGAAATCAGCGAGCTCTACGTGGCAGTGAACTCTGGACTCAAACACAAAGGTCATCACAGTCGTTTATTTATTGACCCGAGCAGCAAACTGACAGCTGGTTTCCTGTTCCAACGTTTACTGTACGTGTGGATTTAACCTCTGACGAAGCTGACAAACTGTTTCTGAACTGATGATTCAGAGAAGTAAACAAAAACGGCAAACAAAAATTACAATCTGAAAAGTAACCAAAGCTGCTTATGAGGTTATTGTGTTTTGAATGTGTTTCAAATTAAAAATAAAAGGAAACAGTGTAGGAATAACTTGCATAACGTTTTTATTAACAAACAGTAATATAAAACCTTGTTTTCCCTGTTTGAGACCTTAAAAAAATAGACTGCGACTTATATGCCAGTGCGACTTATATTCCGAGTTTTACGGTAAATGCTTCAGTGCAGCTATTTCTACATTTACTAACTTCCTACAATTATCAGCTGTGAAAGCTAAAATGTGAAAACAAGCAAGGTCAAATATTCCACTACCAAGAAGTGTTAATTTTCATAATTTATCAAAGCGGTTACAACCGACAGCACAGAAGATCTGTACAATCAGCTCAGATTCAAGATGGACACCCAAGATTAGAGTCACCAATTTAGTATCAGACCAAATGTCTCCCCTTCTGTTTTTTGAGATATGACACTGAATAATGTCCAGAAAACAGTTTTTTACAGATTATTATGATGTCACAGTGAAGTTGACATCACTTCATCATTTTATCCTATTAGACATTTGTGTTAAACTTTGTCATAATAATCATATGAATTATTGGGGTTATGGCCAAAAACATGGTTTGTGAGGTCACAGTGACTTTGACCTTTAATCACCAATCTTCTAATCAGTTCATTTAGGCAAGTGGTTTCCAACTGGTGGGTCACAGTCCAAATGTGGGTCTTGAGTCCACTCTGAATGGACCGCAAGTGACTCACAAATGTGTCGAGTTTGTAAAAAACATGCTTCGTTTTGAAGTACAGTGAATTCCCAGCACAAGCTTTTATTTTGAAGTGCCGTTTCCTGTAGTAAAGTGAGTAAATAACGGACAGCTACTTAACAGAGACAGCCAACTAGCTCAACGACATCATCAAATGCAAGTATGACACTGAATGCAATGAATGCCGTGACGTGACCTAATGACTGAGGAGCTGGCTGGAACAGTTGGGATCCAGTGATTTAGGATTACAAGTGGACATTTGTGCCAAATTTGAGGAAACTCCCTCAAGGCTTTCTTGAGATATTGTGTTCATAAGAGTGAGATGGACGGAGGGTCACAGTGACCTTGACCTTTGACCACCAAATTCTAACCAGTTCGTTGTTGCGTCCATGTGGATGTTTGTGCCAAAGTTGAAGAAATTCCCTCAAGGTGTTATTGAAATTTGGCTTTCACGAGAATGACAAATATGTAAGGTCACAGTGACCTTGACCTTCTTCCATCAAAATCTAAGCAGTTCATCTTTGAGTCCAAGAGAAGGTTTTTTGCCAAATTTGAAGAAAGGCCCTAAATGTGTTCATGAGGTGACATTATGCATTTTACTGAAATCATTTTTCTTCTTTCATGTAACAAATAAATTGAATTGATTGATTCGCAAGAATGAGACAGATGAGAGGGTAAACAGTCGGATTGGTGCATCTTAAGTGTGTCTCATTGGTTTGCATGGCTGCCCTTGAATATTATGTAAATGAGAAGTGTGGTTAAAGTATATGTATGCGTAAAATTCCTGCTGCGAATGTCTTAGCCATTTGTATTTTATCCAGATTATTTTAAAGACTCTCAGTAGGGGAAGTTGGTGGAGAGTGTTAACAAACACTAAGTCCCTCATCAGGCTGCCTTAGGTGTGTACAGTATTTACTTTGTCAACAGCAGTGTCTACTTTCCCTGGTTGAGAAATCAATGAGGGTTACTGTAAATTTACACCACTCTCCATCCACCAGCCAAACGCTGGAACATTTCAGCTGCTGCCTGGCAGGTTAGCCCACTTGGACGGCCACACTGGACGCAAACCAAGGTCCTGTTACAGTTTAAATATCTATTTGGCTGCTTAAATACACGTTGTGGTACACATAAGCCCTGATCTCACAGTGGGTCATTAACCCGTGCTGCCGTCACATGCTGGCACACCGCTCAGCAGGAACTCGTGTCCCAGCAGACTGACTGACAGTACAAGGTCACATTTTAATGTCTGACTGTTTAAAGGCAACTCAGCAGTGAGATAAGCAGCAGGAAACCCCTCAGAGGGTTACTGTGATTTATCACCTCACTGCTGCCGCTGCAAACTTTTATCAGCCCTCTCTGTCCTAATGACAGTGAGTGAAAGCTTTCAGCTGCCTCTAATTTTCTCCTCCACTGACACAACTAGAGGGAGCTCTGCAACTATACGAGCTGCTGATCTAAAAATGTCCAGAAAGAGGACAAACGGGTGGCACAGATCCCTGAAGGAACAACAAGGCTCATGTTATTCAGAAGATGCTTTTATCTTAAGTGCTTTATAATGAAAATAAATATTGTTAACATGGGCGACCTTAGAGGAAACAGAGCTACTAACAACCCAGTATACTACTCATGCCTGCTTTAATGACTTAATGGATCCTGCAGTCAGTTTCCATTAAATGATTATACAAGTTCAGTTTCTGCAACAGCTGTGAAAAGCATGTGAATGATAACATTCTCCTTCATGACGTAAACATACAGTCAACTCTAGTTAGACTGCTTTCACTGACTTGCCTTTCTTACCCTCAGTTGTACATAAACTGCAGTTTATACACTTATTTTTAAAATACAAAAATGAAATTATTGGTTATCGT
This sequence comes from Epinephelus moara, assembly GCF_006386435.1. Taxonomy (NCBI): domain Eukaryota; kingdom Metazoa; phylum Chordata; class Actinopteri; order Perciformes; family Serranidae; genus Epinephelus; species Epinephelus moara. Next base: position 7,785,883 of record NC_065519.1, on the reverse strand, counting down.
ATACCTGAGAGGCAGGTAATTATCGGTATCGGTTGAAAAACTCCATATTGGTGCATTCCAAAAGTAAGTGTTTAACTTTTTCTAAAATGCTGCCGTAAAACAACTTGACAGTGGGGCATCAGTGGCTTAGTGGTAGAGCAGGCGCCCCATGTACAAGGCTGTTGCCGCAGCAGCCCGGGTTCGAATCCAGCCTATGGCCCTTTGCTGCATGTCATCCCCCCTTCTCGCTCTCCCCCTTTCACACTTACCTGTCCTGTCCATTAAAGGCAAAATGCCCAAAAAAAATATCTTTAAAAAATAACAACTTGACAGTGATCATAGAGGAAGTGGAGGACCTCTTGTACAAGAATATTACAGGGTTTGCTGATAAAAACTTGATTTGATTTTTAGATGTAGAAATGAAAGGGACACTGTTTTGATTTTAAAAATGCTGTAGTAAAAGAGTGGTAACGTAATGACAGATGAATTTCAACAAAGGAAAACATGAAAAAATTAGAAACTCTCTCATTTTAATTAACCTTTGTGGCTATTAAAGTTTAAATAACTGAGTTTACAAGGTGCAATTGAATGCACCATGGTCGGTGTCCACACGCTTTGCCGCAGAGAAGGTGGACTATTGCACGCAATGTTTCTGTAAGTTATTAATAACTCAGAACGCAGCAGGTCGGACTGCATCACTAGATGCAAATCTAGCGCTTCACTACAGTTCCCAGCTACAGATAACCGCCCGCAATTTGTCTCATTAGCTCCTCTTCCTCAACAACAGACACCCGATGCTCATTGCTGAATTGCTTTCTTGAGGTCAGTCCCTGAGCTGAGGATGCTGGCCTCAACCATGTCTGATACTTGCCACCTTGTGTCAGTGTCCTCCGCCAGTTCACTGGTGCAAGAACATGACAAAAACACAAAGCGACTGAATACAGACTTGGACGTCAACTACCATGGCAATGATTGAAGAGACCCTATGGTAAATGACAGAAAAAAAATTGATTTCTTTTGACTTCTGAGATCAAAAATAGGCTGAACGGAAAACAAACACTCACATGACCAAAGCAAATATTGCTAGCTATCTTACAGCTACTCGGTACTTTGAGTATTTGGGGTGAATAAACACGAAATGTACAAACCGCAAGTCAAATTTGCACAAATGCCCTGACTCAAATTTGCCTCCTTTTTCTATCTTTAATAGGAAATGTGTAAAACAATTTGAAGCTGATCGAGTGTCATGTTGATCCAGTGCTCACCAAACAAACACAGTAAGGGTTAAAATATACTTCTCACATAAATTAGCACAAAAAGCCTTTAAAAAGGAAAAACACCACAAAATATGAGTGAAAGTTCTCAGCGAGCGGTCTGGTGAAAAGGTCTGTAGATGTCAACAACATCATCATCATCATCAGTAGCAGAACAGCTTTTTGTGTCCGAGCTCTTCCTGCAGAACAAAGAAAGAGGAAGTAGTTCCATTGGGCGTGATGATTTCCAGATCACATTAAGGGACCGGCAGGCCTGGCAGAGCCGACCGCTAATGGCTCACTATGTGTTCGGGCTCCACTCCCTGAAACACAACAGTCCTTGTGTGGCCTGACGGTGGAGGCTCCAGAAGAGATGTCAGACTGTTGTTTTACTGGGTGGGAATGAGCTCTATCGACCAACAGATTTAATCTATCTCATTTTACTTCAGTTCTGAGGTCTCGACCTGAATGCTGTTTCTGACATCAGTGTTTAAACACATCTAGCTCATGTGGTGGTTAAAGAAAACATGAAGCTGCTGTGCTGCCTGTGGTGATTTTTGCTCTAAAGGCCCAGACACACCAAACCAACATCAAAGAACTAGCGGCGACTAAAGCCGACTGTTGTGTTTCCTCATGTCGCCTGTGTCTTGGCCAAAAGATTAACTTGAATATACTGCAAAGACTACAGCTGATGGGCAAACAGCATGTTCATTCTTTCCTAACATAAGAGGAAATAACTCCCCATAGCAGCAGGCGATGGTAGCTTGTATTCATCATTCAAAATGGGAAAACAGAAGACGGACAGGACGGATTAAAGATGCTAGTTAGCAAGTTTGCACATTTATAACACAACCCTGTGTTGAATGAGCAAAGCATATTTACCATGCGCTAACGAACAATAACACAAACAATCACTAACCATTTCGGCCCAATGGCTACGAACGTTATTTACTGACAGGCTCTATCACCTCCGTCGCAGAGTCAACATGCTGAATCTGACAAAAAAAAAAAGATAAGGGCTGACGAGGGCCAACAATTCGGGACACACTGCAAAACCTAGTGCGACATGCCCTCACAGATAGCCCAACGTTGACCAATGGCAGACCATAGTCTTGGTGTCAGGGCCTTTAACCTCCTGCAGCTTTCTGCAAAAACAAAAAAGTCACTCCTTCTCGGAGCTACATGGTACACATATCTTCTAGATCCAGTCTGACTTACATTTTCTGAAGATATTATTTCGCAAATAAACATCCATAAATCTGCTTTGAAACAATTAACAAAAGCTCTTTATAACTCCAAAACGTGCCTGAGGATCATCATGTTTTTAATTTGTCTTCAGCATCAAAGGAACTGATTGATTGTTTTCTGTACATCCTTAGGTAAGAAGGGTCGGACAAAATATTGATACAGGAATATATTACTTCCTCTTGCAGTATGTTATCAATACACTGGTCCCAGATTCCTCTGCCATTCTGACTAACCAGAGTCATACATGACTCCGCACATAAATGACAGGAATGTGAATGGAAGTTAACTAACTTGCGGTGAAGGAGAAACTCACGGGGAAAATGGCAGACAGTTTGGACAGCGGGGGGAAACAAATCAGAGAAGCACTGTCATCTTTCAAGTCAAATGTTCAGGCCCTCTTTAGCATTTAAAACACAGATGGGACACACGTCTAAACAAATGCAAGAAGCGTCCCGTGAAAGTAAACAGGTGTTATTCTTACAATCATACTCATTAGACCTCACACTGTTCATGGTTAAGATGTGTACGATGTGATGCTCTCACATGCCTTTTTGTTTACTTTGCCTCTCCTTCTGTTGCACCTGCTTTTCCTGTTTCAGTCTCTCTGAGGTTGCTGAGGTGAGACTGGATGACAGGTTGGAGTGTGGAGAATGCTCAAGAACAGGGCAGAGGTTGTACATTTTTCAATTTGGTTCACTGCAGTGCGCTTAGCTCTGTAAGAGTAAGTCTTTAAAAAAAGATGGTAAAGTTCAAAGTTTTTTTTTAAAGAATGAAAAGTATAGCCTACAGTAATTCAGGTTCAATGTTAAAGCCCATCAGCTAAAACTGACTGTTCCATCCCACTGAACTGGTTTTAAGTCTAGCAGAGATCCCAAACTTTCCAAAGATACAAATATGTCTGGATTACAGGGATTTTTTCCGAGATGATGTAATGATGCCGGTATAATAAAGAGCATCTTTGGTTTGAAAAGTTCACCATATTACAAGTGGTTTGATTGAAGCGTTGGACAAAGCAGAGACAGTGTGGAAAAATATGGTTTCTTTCAGCTTGCTTAAGGGGAAATTTTAGGGAAGATCAGAGGTTAAGGGATTATTGTGATCCTACAGATAATCTAACATCACTAGTTACTGGAGGAAAACATAGTGAAAACATAGGCCTGGGCTGAAATGTAACGGTCGCCATGGTTACAGACACTATTTACCTCCTCATGAGATCGAGTGCGAGGGGAAAAATGAACATGAGGAAGAACAGCAGAAGTTTCTGGGTCGTAGACAGATGATTTTATCCAGACAGGACCACAAGTGGTCACATTCATGTTTTGGGTGACATGCAGGAACAGGACGAGGAAGAGGAAGAGGAAAGGGCTGCGAGACCTGTGCACTACAAACTGTAACAGGAAGAAATAGTAAAAGTACTTAGCAGGAGGGAAACAGGTGGTGAAGTAGTTCTTCGCTGTTAGTAAACAGACAAACAATGCACTTGAGCGTGTGATAATTTTAGTGACCGGACAGTGTTACACCCTCTGATGCATTAGGTCCAACAAAATACTTCTGCAGACTTTACAGCAGTGGTGGAAAAATATCCAAATCTTTTTCTTAAGTAAAAGTTGCATTACCGCATTATAAAAATACTTTATTACACATAAAAGTCTACATGATTTTTTTTTTTTACTTAAGTAAAAGTCTTAGCAACAGAACATACTTCAAGTTTCAAAAGTAAGTACTCAAAACGCAAAGTGGCTACTGTCAGTGTTATATCTGATCATTATAAGTGATGTATCAATATCCTCCTGAGACCTGAACTTTTGTTTCGTATGCATTTTTAATTTCTCCTAGCTAATTGGGACCAATAGGACCTGATAAATATAAAAAACTAAACATTGTCGACAAAAATAAAGTCCCAGTATCCTCAAATGAGACGATAATAAAGTTCCAAAGTCAAAGGAGTACTTCCTAATTACAGTTTCTTAGCTTGTTACTCTTGCTAAAATTGGTCAAATTTGTTGCCATATCAAACTACGAACAATATTATTCACAAATAAACAAGTTTCAACTATAAAATGTGATCAGGTTTTGGACCTTGTCCACTTTTGTGTCAGACTGACTTGGCAGAGATGGCAGCCATCTTGTTTTTACATGGATTAGTGTATTGTTCTCTTACTACCACTAGATGGTACAAAAAGTGTCCAAGAATGAGAACAGGTCTAAGTTAAGAAGACTGAAGTAGGGCTGCAACAATTAGTCGACTAATCGATGACTAATCGACTATTAAAATAATTGGTGACTATTTTAGCATTCGACTAATCGGTTTAAAGGGGAACTAAACCCCCCTCTCTGGCCATTACTCCGCCCACAGCTTGATTTAAAAAAATTCAGAAAAGATAGGCGGAGCGGGGGGGGGGGGGGGGGTTAGGGACAGGTGAGCGGCTGAGGAAGGGGGCGGAGTGAAGATTGTCCCTCGCTGCGGGGAGAGAGGAGAGGTTTCCCCGGCGGTCGGCGTCTTTACCCGGTTCCTATCCTCCACATTTATTTTCATTGTGCCGATGGTGGCTTGGAAACCCCCCCCCCTAACTGTGTCACACGGGCAGAAGGGAAGGCGGACGGAGCTCAGCTGGTCCCCTTCTCCACACTTTGACTTATTTTATCCGAGGCTACTTGGTTCTATTTCTCCCTCTCTGGGAGCCTGGGCTCACCGTGCAGCAGCCCACCGCATCCATCCATCCATCCACCCCTCCCTCCCTCGTGGACAGAATGGCTTTATAGTAAGGGGAGGAGTAAAGAGAGGAGGGCAGGCTTTAGCGTGGACTGTTAGTGACATCATTCACCTCGAAAAAGAATCATTCGCCTCCAATGTAATGTAATGTCAATTCAAATGTAGTAACCAGGTTTCAAGCTGTAGAGGGCACTCCATACCACATTTCAACAGTTTGCACTAAACTGTCAAGATTTTGAGCAGGATCAGTCAGTAACACTACTATACAACCAGAAACAATGATTATCAGCTGAAAAAAATGGTTTTAGGGTTTAGTTACTCTTTAAGTCATTTTTCATAGAAAAGTACTATAAAAGTACCCCAAAATACTCTTATTGCAGCTTCTTATGTTCAAATATTGGCAGCTTTACACACTCTCCCGTGACAGTGAACTAAAACCCTTTGGCGTGAGTACGAAACAAGACATTAGATGACATAATTTTGGGGTTTGGGAGAGACAGACCGACATTTTTCAACATTTTAACACATTTTTCGATAAAATGATTAGTCGACTAATCGAAGAAATAATTGACAGATTAGTCGACAATGAAAATAATCATTAGTTGCAGCCCTAGACTGAAGTATAAGGTCAAGTAAACCCAAAATGTGATAACCTCATATGAGGACACAGGGTCTCCGGAGGATATACAAGTGGTACTTTAATATTGTTGTTGCTCATGGTGGAGCTAACTTGAACTACTTCATATGTTTTTTGGTAGTTTGGTCTATAACAACGGATCATATTTCATAAGCTGATCATATGTTTTGTTTGTAAAATCTGAATTTGCAAAGTAATATTAGCTCTTAAAAGTATGTAGTGAAGTGTAAAGTAGAATATTTCCCAACTGGTCAAGCCATAAGGTCCAGATTTTTGGAATGGCTAGAAACATACAAGGTGTATAACTGAATTTGTTAAACCGTAGTAGTTGTGGCAGTAAATTTAGATTTACAAAATGTTATTTGAAAGTAATACACAAGCAAAAATACTAAATCTCACTGAATCCAAGCTTTAATCATATTAAACCGCAGCTGAATTTTATCATTCTTATCATCTCCAGAAAAATGCTGGAGCTGGATTTACAACATGCACAGTCTTGTGTTATGCAGACTTCCCCTGAACTGTCTGAGGAAAAAAAGGAGTTTGATAAGTTACACTCAGATACAGGTTTTTAAGTTGTATCCAGACCGTACTAGACGTTTTGAAAACTCTTGAAGCAGCGTGGAGCCAGGGAAGCCTTCTAAGGTGTGTTTTCGTATGAAAGTAAACACATTTTAAGAACTTTTACAGACGTCTGAAATTTTAAGTCTTGTTACTCATGAATGTTATTCATTGAGATTATGAGGACTTGAGTGATGTCTCACTGTGTCAGCACCATAATCACAGTTGTAAACTCCCTGAGGATTTCTGATGTCTGATTTTCGCCAACAGTTGTGTCACTGTTAGTTCTGGGATGCTGGTTAAATGCGAGCACAAACGAGGCGTGCCCTGAGTCGCAGGATGACTCATCCTGTGTTCTATAATTTACTCACTTTGAATTTTAATCTAATAAACTGCTGAATTAATCAGCTTAAATATCTTTTCTAGGTCAGGCTTTGTTTATCTGGGGAGACAACAAGAATATTTCTCTATGAGATGGTCACAGATGGAGAGTCTTGGTACAGTACATAAAGCAGCGTGAGCCGGCAGATGTGCATGTGGTTCCTGAGGTGGAGGTCTCAGCCGCGACACCACCTGCGGGCAGCCACAGAAAGCCCTTTAAGAACGTCTCTGATGTGGAATTACCTTCTAAAGTTTGTCTGGGAGGGTGGCCAGTGTACCGTAACGTCTGCTGGACCCACACTGCCATCCATCACCGCCATCCCTCCGACACAGCTGTGACCACGGAAACTGTTGCCACAGAGACAGACAGCCCAGCCCTACGAGTGCACCAGGACTGACATCATTTCCCAGTGAATGAAATTACCCCATATGGGGGTTAATGTGACCAGCGCGTGGACAGAAGAACCCACACACACAGCTGCGGTGACTGTTTGAATTATTTGGCAGAGGATTAATGTATAAAAAATAACGTATGAGCCAAAACAATTTGTCTGAATTAAACCAGGTCTGTAACCACCTAGAGGTCTGAGGAGGAACTGCATGTGGAATCAGGAGGCAATTTGTATTAGATTAGTATCTTTATCAATCCAAATAGTTTGACTGGATTATTTTGAATTTACTCTCTGCATAATATTTACACTTCATAAAAAACTAAACAAAATTCTGAGCTAAAATCTAGTTTGGTGACAACAGTGACTTCATTTGGCACTAACAGAAACACGTGGTTGGAGGCCTGTTTGAGGCACTAACACAAACTACAAACCTGTTTCAGAAATGGTCCATCACTACTAGGGCTACCCCCGACTAAAAATGTTCCTAGTCGACCAGTAGTCGTCATTTAGGTCCATTAGTTGACTAGTCTCCTTTATGTTTATGATATTAATCTAATGATTAAATGATGTATTTTGATGGTTTGAGTTGAAGGTGTGAGAAAGAATAGTATCAGTAACATTGTTAACACTGTGCTACATTACAGAGAAATACAAAACCGTACTAATGAACCTTCATTAATATAGGCCTATATTTTATCTACAAGTGCACGTCACACACTGAGCGAGCCGCCTGTTAATGACGCTGTGGGCTAATGGGCATGTAGCTACTTCCATGTTTCAGATGATACGTCATGTTTGTAGTCGACCAATGAAGATGAGTTTACATATCACCTTGGGTTCGTCCTTCACCTTCTCAAAATGATCCCACACTTTGGATTTCCTGCCCGACATGTTATTAACTAGCCTGTGGAATAACCGCAGGTACCAGCCCTGGAAATTAACCTGACTCCTGTCTGACTGCTGAGCGTGGACACTTCCTGTGTCTGTCCTTTCAAATTAAATTCCAACATGGTCCAGTCATATAGGTTTGGATTTATTTTGACAAGGTGCAGCTCCTGATGGAGTTTCACGTTTGTTTGTTTGTTTTTTCTGTGACTAGGGGACCAATGAAATCTTGCTGACTAATGGCCTTTGTGGTTTATTAAAGTTTGGTCAACTATTAGGGGGCAGCCCTAATCACCACCGTAGATAACAAGTAACCAGTAGAAGAGGGCATTACGGCACGTTTAAATTTTAAATTGCACCTTCTGTAATTCAGTCATATTTATGACACTGTTAACCTGTTTACATTTCCAGTACTGTGTAGATTTGGTCTTTGCACCTTACTGATAATCTTAATTGTTAATATTTTGTTTTATTTGCTGTCTATATATATATACATATATATATTTGAACTCTTTCCCACTTTGTATTGCAACTGCTATATAACAATTTCCGTCACAATAAATAAAGTCTTATCTAATCTTTTATGTACTATTACAACCTGTGTACTAAGATTCAGATTTCATTGTCGACTAAGATACAGACACTATTTACTGACATAAAAATTACATAGTATGTTATATCACCCACCCCGGTCTTACTCCTCACCTTTAAGGCCACCCACAACCAAGCTCCTCTGTACCTCCCCAAACTCTTGCACATCCACAACCCTATTCACACTCTCAGGTCTTCCTCCTCCATCCACTGCACTGTCCCACCAGTCTGCCTGACCACCATGGGGTCTAGAGCCTTCAGCGACTCTACCCCCCTCTTTAAACTTTTTTTGCTGATTATTTATTTGATGTCAAGTTATTATTTTTATTTTTTATTTTCATATTACTTTATTCCTTATCTCATTGACTTCATGAATGTGTTGTTATTTTCTCTATCTTTGCCTGCAAGGTGACGTTGAGTATCTTAAATTATTATTATTTCTAACTCAAGGTCCAACTGCATCTGGTCAGGACTGTGAGGTGCGGCTGAAAGCTTCTGGACAAGCTTAGGAAAAAGGACCTTGAGTAAAGATTATTTTGTTGAGCTACTATCAAAGTGGCAAAGAATGAACTTTCCCACTCAAATACAAGGACTTCTTAGTGTGAGGGCAGAGGGAGACTTGCAGGGAAGCAGTTTTACTTTCATTCACAACAGCTGGTTCATTAATGATCTTGTTTCAGTGTAGCAGTTTATAGGTTCATAAAAATAATTTCCTGGATGTAGTGCTCTGTTTGTGCTCTGCAGATGCTGCCCAGAGGGTTTAAATCTCACTAAAGCCACTAAAACATTACAAGTGCGCGTTACTAAGACAAAGGCCTTTTTACATATAGGCTGTTTAAAATGCACTGATGTGAGCACACTCAAAATTTCTACAGATAAATTTTGGCTTTATCTACTACTTTCACTTAAATTGGTGACCCCATGTCATAGTAGCCTCTTCAGAGTCTCTCATATCTCATGTGTAGGTTGCAACTCAGACTTTGGGAAGGTTTCTAATACAGTAGAGCACCTGGGGCCAGATACACACAACCCTGTGTTGATTCATGACTATAACTGTGTGTACGCACAAAGGCAGAAATATGCACACACATTCTTTTCGTCAGATTTATAAAGCTGTTCGAAAGCCTGATTCTTGCTTTATAAATCTTGATCATTATGGCGCTGGGTGCACGGGCACAAGCCTCATTTCCACACCCACAGTTCGCCATAAATAGATACGCCCTTAAACATATGATTGTATACAGACACCTGTGCCCCTCTACCACTCATTAGACCTGTCAGTGAGAAAAACAGTAACGATAGAGCAATTTTAGCGACTGTGTTACATCGGTGAGGTTCTCCAACCGTGCCAGAGCAGCTGTCATTACACATGGCTGTGGATGTTTGTCTGTACAACTAATTCATCACATTCCAGCAAACCATCATCGCGGCAAAACCTCAATCATCATTATCAAACGTCAGAAGGATGATCAGTGATTCATTCACAGTGCTCATGTGGAAACTGGCTTTACAAAGTGCTTCACGGGATATAACTAAATGACAATTAACAGGGAGACAAATGTAAGTAAAATTAATGCTGAAATGTATCACTCATAAATAGTGTAAGATCAACTTTATAAATGTGTCTTTGATTCACATTTTTCAGAACGTAACGTGCAAAAAGAAATAATCGAATCCCTGAAGTTGCCAAACAACCTAAAAACATTTTATTTCTGTCTCTCAACTAATACTTAATCCGCTCTTTATCATATCACCCCAGCTATCTCAGCCGAAACTGTGTGTATGCATGGTCTGAAGAATGTGTGAAGTGCACACATTTTTCTTTTATAAATGCCAGATTATGAATGGCAAAAGGCGTACGCATGGTTTTTGTGCGTACACATTGTTTATGCGTCTGCCCCAGGAGTAAACACAACCATTCATTGATGTCACATTATGTTTTTCATGACTATACCTGTGTTGTACGGCAGCGATCTTATCAAACCAAAACTCTGCTGTCGGCAGATGTCTGTTGACGTCAGAGCAGTAGATGAAGGATGAAGGGGCAAGTTTTTGCAGGCATGAATATTCCTCAGAAAGAGCTAAGAGAAGCTGACGTTTATTGTCTTCACTACTAAAATCTGCACAGAGAATGAGACACAGGCCCGAGCATGCTGAGGACACAATGCTCAGATGAGCTGTGGGGGTAGAAGGTAGAAGCTGAAGAGGCTCGGCTCAAAACCCAAAAGAAAGACAAGATAGAGGTCCAAGAAACAAAATTAAACTAATTAAACTACGATTGGTTCCTTCATCATCAACATTTCAGCCTAAATCAACTTTGTTCTGTGTGAAAATTTAAATGCACTTAAAATTAAACTATGAAGAGATTTGAGGGAACAACTGACACACTGTACAGAAACACGGTGGTGCACAGACATTGTCTCAGTCACATTCCTCTCATGATAATAACCCCTGCCGGGTGTAAATGAGTAGCAGACACCTGGCAGATGTTGGTAAACTGAAGGTGGTTTATCCACATGGAAAAACTATTGTTTGGAGGCTTAAGTTCAGACTCCACCTCCTGCTTATAATCATCGGGTGGAATGGTTTCCTGTTTCACACCCTGCCTGCTGGTCACACCACACAAATAACACAACAAAGACAGACAGTTGCTCTCCACTCCAAATTATTTGCTTCTTGTTGCTTCGCTTGGATGTTTGAGCTTCACCGTGCGGAATGATGCACGTGTGATGTTTGTTTCCACATTCATCAGCTGATGAAGCTCAGTTACTGACTGAAAGCTGTGAAAAAGCTCCTAGCTTGGGCTGAGATCATTGTGACACATGAACTGATCCACAGATCAAAGAGGAATATCAATGCTCCACTACCACAACATGCACTAAGACTGGAACAGAGCGCAACTTCACTATCAGCTTGACATGTTGCATGAACTATTGACCAATCAGTCAACTAAGATAATCAATAAAAATGGAGGAGGGCACTGGCAGGCAGAGCTGTGCTGATCTGAAAATGTGACTCTGGGGCGTCGGTAGCGTAGTGGATAGTGCCGGCGCCCCATATACAGAGGCGATGCCTCGCTGCAGCGGTCGCAGGTTCGACTCTGGCTTGCAACCATTTGCTGCAAACAACTCGTTATAGCTTTACTTTTGTAATCACATCACTACTGACTTGAAATACAGCAATCACATCAGTGATGAACTGGATTTAAATTGTGGACAGTTGCAGCTACAAAGAACTAATGAAACTTGTGGCTGGATATGTGATGTATGAAATGTTGATCCATGAGTGACTCTCTGTCTTTGAGACAGAGCTTCGGGAAGATACCGGTAATGGGCAACAGAAGACAGAAACATTTGTAATCTATCTTGCCTTAGTCTCGCTCACCAGACCTTTCTCAAGAAAAGAAAGGTCTGGCTGGGCCGACTTTCACTTTAAGATTGGAGAAAAAAAACGCCCCGGCTGCTTGTATTTCTTTCAACCAATCACAATCGTTCTGGGCGGTGCCACAGCAACGGTGCGCTTGCAAAAATATTGCCGGGGGGAAACAGGTTTTGGTGTAACACGCCCACAAAAATATCGCCTACAGGACGCGAACCATGGCAGAAAAATGGCTACATCCCCGCAAGATCAAACACCGCAAAAGTTAGTAAAGGACGTGTTGAAAACTGCAACCGGAGGTGGTAGGGCGGGACTTCAGCGGTTGGCTCGTTCCGCCCAATGAGAGGCTGATCTTTGCAGCGAACTTCCACCCACTCAGACTAATCTTGCCTTAGCTACACTCAGCCTACCACTGACATTGAATTGAATTTTGGGGAGATATGCAATAACCAATTTTAAGAGGTGTAATGGGAAAGTAATATCACGAGTAGTGTAACAAATTACTATTGCCAGGGAGTAATAAGTAAAAGGTAATGAGTAATCAGTAATATATTAGATTTTTAGAGTAACGAGCCCAACACTGATCTGAGGCCACAGAAAATACACAGCTGTGTGTCGATTATGAGGGTAAAGTCTTCCAAACCTTTCTGTGTGCATCTGTCACACAAACCTGGTCCATTACCAAATTATTTTCCCACATATGTCCCTTTTTTTCAGATCTGTGTTGTAAACATGTGTGGTTGTTCTGTGCGTTGCACCTCTACCGTTACACAGGTGATTGTGTTGCTGACACCAGAGCCAGACGCCAGCTCGGTCCTGGAGCTGGAGTGACTGCTGGTCAGATACTGTTTCCCACAAGTCAGCTATCGTGTTCAAACGGACAGGATGACAACAAACTGGCACTGCAGGTGGCAAGGCCGACACCATCTGTGTGTGTGTGTGTGTGTGTGTGTGTGTGTGTGTGTGTGGGGACATACCAGGACTGAGTGCATTCCCATGTAGATTCGGCTGACACAGACCAGCAGACACCAGCAGAGAGCCAAGCTGAAGCCCAGTGTGAACGGGTACTGTGGAGGTGACAGGAGAAGCTGATCAACACAACTACCTCTGGGAGATTAAACTAATCATGCAGTCTTATAATTTGCAGCATTACAGACAAAATGGAAATGACTTCTAATGAACATCCTTTTTGATTAATTAATAACTCCATAAAATGTTAGTTATTTAATCACAGAGCCCTGAGTAGTGTTGTAAAATTGCTCTTGGTTGATCATCAGTGAAAATACCCTCAAGTGTTGAATTACAATGATAATAGTAAATGTTCATTTTTGTAAAGCTGTAACCAGCATTTTTTTGATGTTTTTAACTTAATACCAAAAACGCAATGATGAAACAACACAAGTTCAAGCCCGAGAAAAAACTTGAAACACTGACTGCAGCTTTTATCAGGAAGGAAACATGTTTGTTAGACCTCTAGTATAGACACAATGCGATAACCCCGCAGAGAACCTTTAGGCATTGAGTGCAAAATGTTTTTATTATTAGAGATGCACCGATTGATTGACTGATGACCCGAATCGGCTGACATTTAGCTTGGTGGACAATGACCAGTGACAGGCCAGTCAGTCTTAGATAGAGTCAATCCAGTGCTGATCAAATTAACATGCCTGCCTTGCACCATGTTTTACATCAAGCACACAATGGCACAGACAGTAATTCATTAATGTTATAGCTGCTCCATCCCCTTCTCATTCCCAGGTTGCTAAATAGCGACGCTTTGTCACCCCCTCGTTCATGACTTTTCAGCCTCACTTAGTGACTTTATTTCTAAAAAGTGACAAGGGACAAATCTGGCAACTTATTCAGACCATCATCTTTTCTCATCAGCGTGGGATCTGTCCTTAATTCTTGCACCATGCACACAGTTTCAGGCGAGCAGGAAGTGAGAAAACGCTGCTCACTGCAACAGCAGTAGTTAATATATAACCTACTGGACACACATAAACATAAACGCAATTTAAAAGTCAGTGTTTTACTATGAACACACAATCGAATTACTGGAATTGGCAAAAAAATCTGAATTGGCCTATCAGACTTTTAAAACATGATAACTGACTACGTGCATCTCTAGTTAATATGTTGAAGCTGTATACATTTATATGCATATCAAATCTAATCTGCTTTGGCTTTGCCATTATGCAACACACATACATATATTTGTTATTGAGTCTCTGCATCAAAGCTCATCTATCACACTCCTGCCTGTTTTATTGCTCCGATCTGGTGATTACAGTGATAATAACATGATTGTGCATGCTGGAGTCTTTATTGAGCGTACAGCTTGTAACAAGCCTCGATAACACATTGCTGTGATGTCGTGGATATAATGTGCACTGGATACAAAGGACCTCATAAATATTTCAGCAATTCTGCTGTTTCCTTATCAGATGAACTTGTCGTCCTGCAGCAGGGCGGAGTAGCAGGAGAGGAAAGAGAGGCTGGGTTCACTTCACACTGCAGCATGAAGTGTTCACAGTCAGATTGTTTTCCTCTCATGTGACTCAAATTTCCTGAGTTTTCTAATCAGTGCAAACTGTGAAAAGCTGCACACAGTCCCAGTTCCTCCGTTTGGATCTGGATCACATGAATATATGGCTTAAAATCAAATCCAGTGAGCCATGAGACCTACATGTAGGGTTGTAACTCAGGCTGTGAGGTTTTCACAGTAACCATCTCAGAAAATATCACAGTCTCACAGTATCACAATATACAGTATTACTCAATGATTAACATCATTAGTTACAATGACCTTTAAAGGAATGATTCGTTGAACACAAACTTTCTAAAAACTGAAACTTGAAACCATTTTTAACGGAAGTTTGTGTAACAAGTCTGACAGACAGTCGAGGAGAAGTGAAGATGCGTACATATAGTAGGGTTTATTCTCTTTCCGGCTGCATTTTTATACCATAGATAAGCAATGTACACAGTATGATAACTGTCAATTTTCATACCATGGTATATGGTTTCACAATATAACAGCTGCAACCCTTAACTCAAAAATAAATTATTACATTATTAGATGGCCTGCAGCTTGTCAGAGCAACATCAGCATGATGAACAAACAAAACCAGGGGGAACTAACACTCACAAACACACACCTCCACGCACACACACTTGACCTCTGTGCCATATTTCAGACTCCTAGGGCAAAAACCGTGGCCACCAAAGGGTGGAGGATTTTTGTGGATTGACTGACCAACCAACCACCAGAGCGTACGATAGAGCTGCTGGTCGCAGCCACTAAAATTAAAGCTCAGTCACAAACAAAAGGCACTCAGTGCCACCCACGTGTTTCAACATGCACAACTGCAGTTTAGAGGTCCTGAAGTACACTTAACATCCTGCCATCCCAAAGTCTCTGGCCCACGCTAAAGGCCTTTGCACAACAAGTCCATATTGTTTGTCCAAAATTGTTGCACATTTAAAAATATGTAAGACCTCATTGTGTGTCAATCACATGTACACATCGTTCCCAAACTTTCATCTGTCATTGAACCTTCTGGAACAAGAAGCTTTTTAGAGGAAGTTCAATTTTCTGTGTTTTTTCACATCCAAGATGCAATAAAAGAAATGTGGCGTAACCATCTGGACACATTTATCTGCAACAAGTGAAAAGAACGGGGCCGAAGTGGACAGAGGGTCAACAAGGAGATGAGGTAGATGGAAGCAATGTTCTTGAAATCTTTCACAACAAAGGGAAGGTAACAATGATGCTTACAGCAGAGTGTAATGGCCGTACAGCATGATTTCATGACTCGGGTAGCTGTGGGGCCAAATGCGAAATGTAGGCAGAGAGTGGTGACAGCCAGGGAGGTAGCTCCATTGGAGAGAAGCGAGAAGAAGGGAGGAAATGTGTCTTTCCATTTTGCCTCGTATTGCAAATTTCCCTAACGAAGAGAGCAATTAAAGGCACCGGACTAAGTGTGCAAGGTTTCTGTGTGGAACAATTTTTATCAGATGACAGATTAAAAAGGACTTGGTGTCCAAAAGCCTTCATGCTGCAACTAATGATTGTTTTCATCACAGATCAATTTCAGATTTCTTTTCTTAATTAATCATTTCATCATTTTGTCAGTAACATGTCAGAGAATAGGAAAAACTCACATTACAATTGAGAGGCTGAAACAAATGTAAAAACTGGTATGTAAGCTAAAAAAAAATCATTTAAATATAAATCACATAATCAAAACCATTGCCTGATAATACAGATTCTCTGTCAACTGACTAATGTCTTTACTAACTGATTGTTAAAGTGCTAAAAAAGGTCAGATATGAGCTGCAACACGCAGGTCTGCAGTGTGAACGCAGGCAGAAAAACAGAAAAAGAAAATGAGTGACAGTTGAGCCCGGAGAGAGAGAGAGACGTCAGATGAAAGCTGCTGAGGTTTGCACACTTGTTTAAACCCTTTTGTTCTCTTCATTGTTGCTGAGACAGCTCAGATTTCCTCTCACAGACCAGAATTACAGGACAAATCCCAAACCCTCACCGACTCCCACACCTCCAGCCTTCAGGGGGAAACGTTGCATCAGAGCGGTTTGATGGAGCTGGTAATTTAACAGGGATAAGGCGCTACTGCTGTCTACTGAGAGCTGTCGGCTGCAAATAAGGTTAAGATATATGACTTTATTACATGTTTATGTGTCACTACCTTACACAAACACAGTTTATACTGCAATGTGGGGTGAAAAATATTTGTACAATTTAAAATGCAGTATTTAATAAACACTTATCTCAATATTCAGCTGTTTACTAAATGTTTAAAACCATATAGTTAAAATGAAATGCTCCAGGTCTCATTTAAAACGTATGCGCTGCACCATTGAGAAGCTAATGTCCCAGGTACACTGCGAGCATCATATAAAGACACACATCACTTTCAACCTCTCCATCTGCACTTTATGAACCCTGCTGTCCTTGTAGAGTGTGTACACATGTAACTTATCTACTTTGTTGAAATCCTCCTGCAGTCAGTGTTTCAAGGTGACAGGAATAACACATGCAGTAAACTGAAAGACAGCCGTAACGATGTTGTATAAGAGCCATTTTACAACCTGCATTAGCCTGATGGATAAAAAGATGTTTTACTGCCAGCGGTGGCTGCTGAACTCCAGCCTCCAAGTATTCCTGTGACACAGAGATAACCTTTCTTCCAAATAATGGCTGCTTATCTGCCCCAAGAAGTTGTTTGTGAAGTACACAAATAAGTACAGCTCAGATTGACCTGCATTCATCCAAAGGTATGTGCTGAGTACACAGCTCGTGCTTCATGGAAAAGTAAATAAAACTAATCACATATTTTCACTGGCGTATAATTTGTCCACACTTTCTGCCCAGTTCAAAAAATTATCGAAACTTGTGCTAGAGTTTGGTACATTTATCTTTTTTGTGAGCGTTTCAGTTTTTTATATTTTGATGTGATAAACAGCATGTTAGTTGGAGATTAGCACCAGCCCCCAGTCAAATACTGGTCACATTTGCAAGTGGCTGCTCGATTAGCTTCTTTCACCAGCCAAACAAAAGAAAAAAAAAAAAGAAAAAAAAAGAGTAGTGTATTTCATGACTGGTAGATTTTGGAAGCGACCAGCCACAGTGGCAAGTGCACAAATTTTAATTTCTAACTCTGGCTGCATGTAAAGGGGAATATTAGTGGTATATTCGTTTTTGATGGACATTTAAAGAGCTTAGTTAAAATCTTGCCTTTTTCGAAATAAGGGCAAAAAAACCTGAATATTTTGTGCATGTAAACGTAGTCACTGTCGGCGTGAACATTAAAAATCAGAAATCCATTTACTGCCAATTAATTTTTCACATACAAGGAATGTGCCTTGGTATTCTGGTGCAGGACAGAGAAGATAAACATAATAAGAGTAAACAAAAAAGTACTGCAAAAGTCAAGAATTATAATAGAAATATGTAGAAAACTGCAATAAAAATATGTAATATATATATCTGTTTTAAATGAAAAGAGCTGTGCAGGGTTTAAAATATAATGGAGATGTGTGCATGCTCAAACATGATCACAGTGACAATGACGTTAGCATTTAGCTCAGGGCAGCTAGTGTGGCTGTGGATTCTTGTTCCCTAACCATTTTTCCATTTTAAAATCCACTCCCTAAACTAATTTCTAGCAGCAGTTGGCATACAGGAGGTACAGATGTTACTCTCATATTCTCCACATTAATCTTGCATTTACATTTTAGGCATTCACATATACCTGAGTAAGACATTAGCCGTGACAAGACACAAGCTGCTGCATGAAATATGTCAGACAGCTCCTGTGAGAACCTCCTACAGGTGTCTCTCTAACCACAGGGCTTCACTGTTAAGTGTCAATTATAGACTTAAATCTCTTTTCAGAATGAGGTCAGAGCAGAGGGAGGGTTTTGGTTGAGAAACAGGCGTCTTTATGTGTGTGGATTAGCTGTGAAGTGGGGTCAGGCGCAGCCGCCTGACGTGCCTCAGATCAACACTGAGAGGGGGGGGACCGAGGAAACCATGTGTGGAGATGCTGCCCAAACAGCGTCCTCTGTCCATATTCAAACACAGTATGTATCACTGGGTCCCACGGCCGTGTCTGCATCCTCGCTCTGGCCTCGTGCCTGTGACCGCGGCGGTGCTGCAGTGGTTGCTTCGTGCAACGTTTTATGGACGTGGTGTTTTTTTTGTGTGGCTTGTGGTTCTCTGCACACTGCTTATTGAATGTTAGCCTCAGTGTTGGGATTTGCTCCATGCACCCTCACGTGACATGTGACTGCACATACATACAGACACACACACACCCAAACCACGCAGCTCCCAGGGTGTGCTGTGTTTGACTTTCAACACTGCCAAGATGTAAATTAGTCTTGTCTGAGGCCGCGCACAAACCAAAGTTGTGAATATCCCTCGTACGTTGGCAGCAGATAACACAGCAGAGAAAGATGAGACCTAATTACTTATTACGACATGTCTAATTTGGTAACTACAAAGTCCAGCTTCACACATTTGCAGCTACAGATGTCAACGCCAGAAAGACGTCATAAAAATCAGAACTACTGCAGCTCTTAAGAAACAACCATTATTTTCCTTCTTTTGAATTCAGCAGACGAGATTTTGGTTTGATATGATCGCAATCTGATTGAAAACACAATGTCAAACTCAGTGTTGGAGTTAGGAAATGCTATACTGTGAAACTCACTCATGTTTGCAGGAAAAAGCTGCACTGTTCCCACCTAATGTTCCTGCTCGAGGGAGAGGAAGTCTCACACAAAGCCTGTTTGCCATAATGTTTTCTGTTCTGGCTCTGCTGGGCAACGTGATGATAATTTATATCACACAACGTCTTTCTGGTCTCATTTTTCAGTCGAGCAACTCTGAGATTCTTCTGTCTCCTTTGCATCTTTCTCTCATCCCTATACTGATTTAATCCACCTCTCATCCTCTCCTCTCTTTGCCCTTACGTCTATTGTCTCCTCTTATCCTTCCTCACTTTCTGCATTAATCCCCACGTCTCTCCCTTATGCTTTCTCCATCTCTTGCCCTGTAGCCTCATCTTGCTTTATCTCCTGTCATCTATCTAATCTCTTATCTACTTCCTCCCTCTCCTTTGCCTTCTCTCTCCTTCAGCTGCTCTTTTCTGCTCTGTCCCTCGTCCCCTCCCTCGTTTCACTCTTACCAGTATCTTCCATAGGGAGAGACACATCTGGCTCTAGTTACTGTCTGAGCTGGAGGAGAGATGGGAGGAGGACTGTCTCACTGTGGCCCATCCGACTCCATGCATTCCTGCTTTGCTGAGACAAGTCAGCTGAGGCAAGGAACGTACAACGGGAAAACTCTCAAAGCAGCAAAAGATGAGAAGGACATCCTGCTCTGGTCACAAGAATTAAGAGTTATCTCTTAATATCTCCATATTATTTGACTCTGAACTGAATGTTACAATTCCTGACACTTTAGAATAATAAATTATGTGTATATTCATTTCATTACACCATTGATTGATCCTGAGTCATGTCAGGAGATATCCAGTAATTCTGTAGCGTGAGACATTTCTTTGTACACCACTCACCTGAAATACAGGGAAATGTCAAGTCAGGGAAATGTCATGTTTGACCCTCCACCCCTTTGACGTGTGAATGCAGAAACTGTCAGCAGTGTGGACAATATGTGGCTCTTATTTGTAACAACAAGGCAGGCATTGAGAGTGTGCAACTGAGAGTAGTAGTGGTAGAGAACTATATTGCTATTTTTGCACAGTGCAAGAACAAATGTTTTTTCATAACCTAAATCTTTAAATTCTGTTCTTGTCTGTGAATTTTTTGAATAAGAAATAGTTAATTAAACCAACAAAAGTTCTTAGTTTGTGCGTACACACAAGTTTGGATCAACTTTGTGTACATTTCATGAACGAGCTACAAAGTTTTGCCAGTCACACACAAGTCCGAAATCTTCAAGAGCAATATGTTCTAAGTCACTCCCCAAACTTTTTGAGTCCTAAACAAGTCACTGTTTGTCAGTGGACTGGTGTGCACTGCCAAACACACCTCCTGCTCGTGTACTGTAACTGGTTGCTGTCGGATTCATGATAGCAGTGACAGATGTCAGACATCACTGCAACAGCCTCAAGGTCAAAATTTGTTTGTAGTAAAATAAAATTGTTGTGTGATTAAGAAGTTGGTGCGACCAATCTACCAACAGCTTTTAAGGCTGGCGTAGAGATGCATGCCCAAAAGAAAAGGAGGACAGAAGCCTTGAGAAAACCACTNACATTTCTTTGTACACCACTCACCTGAAATACAGGGAAATGTCAAGTCAGGGAAATGTCATGTTTGACCCTCCACCCCTTTGACGTGTGAATGCAGAAACTGTCAGCAGTGTGGACAATATGTGGCTCTTATTTGTAACAACAAGGCAGGCATTGAGAGTCAATCAGTGCCAAATGCCAATACCTGGTGACAGCGCATCCGGGTGGCAGAAGTACCGAAAAGGCCCCGAAGCCAGGAAGCCGGCCATGGAGCTCCACGGCCAGCAAAGGCTTCCCAGCGAGCCGAAACTATCACTGCAGCGCCGATAGTGTCAGTGTCTGGTCTATTTTCTTTACTATTTTATTTTTGAAATAGCCTGATTGTGATTGTGTTTTTTAAATTGCGTACTTATTCCACGTATTTGTCAGCGTCTAAAGAGAGGAAGACAAGCAGACACACAAGTAATCGGCGAGACAGACAGACAGACTAAACTCTAGGTGTGATAAGAGAAGAGCAGAGGGGCAGAATAGCTTACTGACTGGTGCGGAGTAAAAAGAAAAATAGACAGAGCGAGACTACGTCACCCTGCAGCTTGTTCAAAATTCGCATTTTTCATTATAACAGAGAAAAGTACCAAAAAAAGGTACCGAATTCCAGGTACCATACTGTACTTGTATGTCCTGCTGGGGCAAAGTTAAAGAATGACGCGTGAGACCAAAATAAATGTGAGAGCATCAGGTTCAAAAAGTGAGACGGTCTTATCTGGTGTTCCACACCAGCTCGTATTTTTAGACCTTGAATAGAGAGATTGCGTTGTTGAAAGTGTTTAACAAAGACATGAGCAAATTATTTGCCAAATTTTAGAGCTTTTCTGAAATGTCATACCACCCGCGTGTGCTTTCAAACTCAGGTTGATGAGTAGACTTGTGGGGAGAAATGAGAGAGAGCTACAGACACTAAATCTGTCTTATCTTGCAGCCCCACACTCAGAGGTCAGGGGTCGGCTTTCTTATCTCCTGCTCAGACAGACAGACGGGGAGGCAGAGTCGTAAATCAATCTCACCCTCTCGCCTGCTGGGATTCAAGCACAATACAGTGATCCCACGCGGCTTTCTTTTCAGAACCGGGCTTTTCTTCCCCACCCACACCAAAGTAATGACTGTTAAACATCGAGCAACAATTTGGAGAATATGACAGGGCATTATGGAAATTGGAATTGGAACAACAAGTGGTAATCAGTGCAGCCTCTGGCCTGCAACTGCAGATAATTGTTGTGAAGGAGTCCTCAAATCAGCGAGGAAAATGTTCCTTTCTTTGCAGGAGCCGCTGCATCAAAGTCCACATTTTGAGCACACTTCAGTTTTGTCATTTCAACAGTCTGAAGGTACAAAATTCTCAAAAATGACTTGAACAAAAATAATTACATATTAATAGTAAAATACTGTAGTGCAATGTTCAATTTTCTTTCATTGGGCTTTGTGATAAACAGATTATTTCAGCTCTACAACAAACAGCATAAATCTGCCGTAAAAATAAGTATCCACCACACAATGGTTGAGTTTTCTGTGTCTCTCTGTTCTGAGAGAATTAAATAGACTTCCTGCAGTTTGTTGATCACGTTCCTCACAGTGTGGATGCACAGTGAGACAATGGAAGTGGACTACACAGACTTTCTGTTGGCTTTTACGGACTGGACACAATGGAGTGTTGTTCCTCCTGAGTGAATGGGAGGAGATGAGAAAAAGACCAACAGGGACTGGCCTGTTAAAACAAAAAAAAAATCCTGCATGCATGTTATTCCGATGATTTTTGACACGTCAGTTAGTTTTTATAAACTTGGCCAAAGTTGGGGAAGCGGTGGAAGTTTGTTTGAACATGTAGCCACACGTAAGCATGCTAACGGTTACTTATCGAGCTGTAATATCGGACAGGTGTTGGCAGGTTGCATGCATGTTAGCATGGTAACAAGTTAGCATTTGCCTGAATGTGCCGCCCATTTTTGCAGCCAATCTGTAGTCTTTTTTTGCCTACACGATGTCAGAAAACTGTGAAAAACGTCCATCACAATTACTCAAATTTACATGTTCAAACTGCTTGACCAAGACTAAATAATCCAAAGATGTTCAGTTTGCTGCAGCACAGAAATTGGACCCAATGATCTTTGACATTTCTGGCTAAAATATAAGTAACTAATTGATAATATCACGAAAAATTGTTGCTGAATTATTCATTGATCTGGCCTCTACATATTTTACCCATTTACAAACACTCTCCTCTGCAGTGTAAGGAGCCTTACAGCATCACAGGACCGTCACTTGGCTGCAGACTGCAGACTTTTAGTCTTGTTGTACCCACACTGAGCTTGTTTTCACTGTAGTACAAACACTAAAGAGTCTGCAAATGTGCTCATGCAGCCAAATAGCCGCCATGGCTCCTGTCACTGTATCCACTGGGCCGACCGCACATTCATTTTTAATGACGCGGCTCAGGAGGGCAAGGTCTCGGTGATCCTGTATCAAGAGTTGCCACTTGGCAGATGTTATCTTGTGTTGCTGTGGTGTGAAGGTGTCCTTGAGCAAGGCAAGGAAAGCAAAGTGGGTGAGTGTGTACATCTCTGTAGGAAGATATTACAGATCATATTGGCTTTATTAGAGAGGACAGCCTCAGTGTGGAGGGCAGAGAGAGGGGATGACATGCAGCAAAGGGTTGCAGGCTGGAAATGAACCCACAGCCCCTGCAGCAAGGACACTGCCTTCATATATGGGACGCCTGCTCTTCCCACTAAGCCACCGGGCACCCATATATAGTATCGTTGGGTATCTTGGGGGGCATTATGTAAAGTCTGTGTTCATCTGTATGAAGTCTATACCCCCTTCAGTCATTCTTGTGTCACTATATATGCTGAAAATATGTAATAAGAAACTGCAAGCTGAGGGCTGCATTTTTATGTATGTTTTTATGTCCTTATTAAAATTTCAGCCATACTGTTTTAGTTAAAATGTTATTTCTTACATTACTTTAATTTTCTGTAACTTTTAGAGTTCAAAATGTGACCCCAGGTTGCCAGTTTATTATTTATACTTCATTATTTGTAATTTTAGAGAGGTGATATTCAACTTTATGGAATTTTGAAGGCTGTAGTTTGAGATGCTGTTGATATACACGTGTGTGGTATAATAAAAGGCTGTTCTACTATTCCACAGATCCTGTTTCAGTGTCTTTGATCCAACTCTTTAATTAGAGGGCTCGTTCCCCAAACATGTTTGTCTGTTGTGTACTTCTCTCGCAAAGGTAGCCTAGGCAGCCAAATAAAGGTACCAGCCTCACCCTGCTGCTCTTTAATTCACCTGCACTTCCTTGCCAACTAAGTGGGACTGTGTGATGGTGGCAGTGTTGATAATGGCTGTATTGCTAGTTTGTGAATAGGCAAATAGAGAAAGATGATGTGAAGCATCACAAGAGGAACTTTCGCAATTTCCTACGTGGAAATTAGGAGGAAGTATCTCCTGACAACTTCCCTTTCTCTTCTGCTGCTGCATTTCAAATTTCAGATATATTTTTGACACTTAAAGAGGATGTAATTTGGATGTACTGTACCTCCCACCGGCCGTAGGTCATGAAGAACAGGGAGAAGGGGATGGCGGTGCCCGACATGGCGTGTGTGGACGGCATGCTGTACTCAGAGTTGTAAAACATCTCCACTTTGACCACAGGTGGTGAGGCGGGTCGCGACCACCCGATCACATCCTTAGTGCACTGCCCCAGGTACATGACCCAGACCCACACCATGATCAGCCTCCTGCCCACGAAGGCGTCCATGTTCCAGATGACGAAGGGGAAGAAGGTGATGTAGAAGAGCTCGTTGCCCAGCTCGGTCCCGAAAGTGAACATGTAGTACAGGAACCGGTTCCCGATGAGGAACTCCTGCCCGGCATCGCCTGTTAGAGAGTTTTTGCGGAGGGGTTTCACCGTGCTGCTCCCTGATGGACCCGGGGCTTTACCGCCCTGCTCCTCTGGCTCCCCGGCGAGGCTGCGACCGTTACTCCCCGCACCAAACGTCTCTCCCCCGGCGGTCGCCCCGGACACAACTGCTCCATTCTGGGGAGGATTCTCACTTTCCTCCCCTCTCTTTGTCGCCACGTTTGAATCAATACCCCTCTTCCGTACACCCGCTGCTGCTGTTTGCACTTTCTCCCCTTCCCCTGCTCCGATACCAGCCGACTTCTCACTCTCATTTCCCCCGGCGGCGATGTGATGATGGCAAGCCCCGTTGTTCTGCGAGTGAGTCCGGTCCGCTTCCGCGCTGATACCCGCCGCACAGACGGTTCTCGAAAACGTCCCGTGTACCCCACAGAAGCGCTGAAAGCGGGCGACAAGGTGGGGGTCTTGGAGATAGTGGTACAGGTCTACAAAGCGGTTACTTTTCTCCATGCTTACCCCGGTGTATTCACCCCCCACACGGCTGAAAGAAGGAACACGGAATCCGCTAACGTTACTTTCCCCCCCGAACAGTGGACGATGGACGCTAGCTCGCTCCGGCTAACGTTAGCTAGCTACAAACCCGTGCATCACAGCAGAGTGAACCCCGAACTGTTTTTAAACTACAACAACTTATAACGGCGGGTGGAGTTATTATTTATAAGTAAACTCAATTGTGTTTCCGTTGAGAAGATAACGGACACACCGGGCGGATCGGTTGGTTCTTGTTCGGCGGCGTCGGGATGAGTTCAGAGACCCGCTATCTGTAGTACATCCTGAAACTGACAGATCCACGGAGACTCGGGGGAGCGCGCCTTCCATGGTGCCTTCGAGTGCTGTCGGAAATTTCACAACTCTACGTTCAAAGCCTTCGTTCTGGGAAGTTAGAGGCTTTTATCAACCTTGGTGGGGAGTGTTGTCTTTTTATAACAAATGGCTGTCGTTAAAAATGGATAATACGCCATCATTTAGTTACACTGACATAATTTACTTGGATGCAAACATTTCAGACACTGTTTATCTTGTCATTATTTTGGGTAAACACCACATTCATGCTTGTAAGTGAAAAGGATATACTCCCTCTTTCACTCTGTTAATTAACTTTGCCAACTACCTCAAGCTGCTAAAATAGATAGAAAAATTGAATAGTAATCCTTAAACTTGTATACTTGTATTCCTTGACTTGTTCTGTACATTCTCCCTGTGATAAATAAAGGGGGGAAAGTACTTCCTGGTCATTTTATATGGTTTTATTTATTGTTCAGTACCTGTTTACATCTCTGTGTATTTGACTCTCTGTGGGACTGATTTTTTATATACTTTCCTATATATCTTTATATTAAGATACACAGTATCTGTATAAGTGAAAGGTGTACATAATTTTATTTTATCTTATTTGTATTTTTGTAATATTTTATCCTTATTTACCACTGTGGTGTGGGATTAATAAAGTCTTATCTTATCTTATCTTATCTTATCTTATCTTATCTTATCTTATCTAATCTTATCAGCAAATATCTCACAAACAAGCCCAAGACCCAAGCTTCTATACTCAACCACTGGACACATAGACCTTAACTGAATAGATGAACTATATGTATTAAAACGTCTGTATAATATGAACTTGTGTAGACTCAATATTGGCTACAGCCCTACTAATAACCTGTACTAAAATGGCCCTCCATTTTCACTACATCTTCTTTAATGGTGACATTAAATTATGTTGATTGTGAAAGGCTTTTTAAGAATGCATTTTATTAGGCCCATAATGGCTACATGTTTTGTTGATATTAAAAAGCAAAGATGCAGGATGCCAATGAAATGTGAACAAAAATATAAAATGATAGGCTTAGGCTTTATTAAAACTATCTTACAATGAAGAAAGAGTTTTATTACTATTCACCATTATTACATTGTTCTGAGAGGGAATAGTTTTCGGATCTACATACTTAATTGGGCATTGAAGGTATTTCGGATTTGAGCGTCTAAAGTTTGAGCTTGGTAGGAGGACATGAAGGCAACAGGAGTTCCGGCGCGCACGCACAATAGACATGATTAGAACGTCACGACGTAACGTGACCGCGCTTTGCCTGGAGCCTGATATTGTGCGGCTCACTTTTCACTGTCTTTCCATCAGCTTCTGAATATTACAAACAAAACTGAATCTAAAATACTAGATTTAAAAAAGGTCTCATTTTAGCTGATCCAGATTGTTTGAACACCTGCTTACAAGAAAGATGAATAAAGAAAGATTGTGAAAATGCATCTATTATTATTACTGCTTGTACTGCTGCACAAAGATGCATGGAAACACACAAACATTGTCACCTCACATACTTTATTTGATACTCAATCACCTGAAAAAAGTTCACTGGCCCTTTTTCCAAAATAGTTTATCTTAAATATGGAATATGCATTTTCATCAAAATATAAATTCTTGTTTTAAAATATCAAGCTTCTCTTTAATAGTTGCCTGCAGTTTGTTGTTGTTGTTTTTTCCATTGTAGTGATTGTTATCAAGATGCAAATTTAAAACCCAGAGAAACTCCTGGACTGAACACTCAAAACACAGAAAGAGACACTGAAAAGGATGAATCATTAATCACCGTTGTCATACAGCACGCATGTAGTGCCCTGTTAAATAATAAAATATCTTCTGACAGTTTAAAAATTCAGTCTCTGCTGTCACAACCAGGGCTGATGGTTAGAAAATATGGAGTATAATATCAATTTAAAGACATTCTGCTCTTCGAAATGCATCTTTAAAACACCACAGGGGTGGAAATCAATCACAAACTGATTATTTGGCAGCAGAAAATAAAATGTTGTGACCTCTGAGAGCTGGAGAGAATGAGAGGAGATGCAATTTTCCTTTTTTGAAAGCACAAAAAAGCAAATCGTGACTTATTTTTTTAACATATGGTGAAATAGGGAAACAACAAAGAAAGATTATTATCCTTTTCAGTAAAACTTTACTTTAAATCCCACTATTTAGCATTATAAGCACTAAAACATTTAATAAATGGTTTGTAACACACTTTAATGTAGCTGTATGCAGATACAAGGACACTTTAAGTGTGCAGTACTTGTTGGGAATTATAACTTCTCCTGTGAAGGCATATTTTATAGTATTACATCTGCATTTTACAATGTTGTCACTCATTTACCTACAGGAGGAGTTAATAAACACTTATATCTGCTTATAACTGAATTATACTGTTATGAACCATTTGTATGCTGCTTATAAATGCTTAACAAAGGGTTTAAAGTGTTACCATCTTATTACTTGCATTGTGAGATTTGAACACATCAGCCACTATAAATGGCCTCAGCATGAATTATTTCACCAGCAGAGGGCAGCAAAGTGATGCAAAACACAGGACATCAAATACAGAGAGAGAAACAGTCTTCCCATGGGCAGTAAATGCACCTCAGAGGATGTAGTGTCTTGAGATTGCATGACGGTTCACACAGTCCAGGGAATGTTACACAAAATATTTCATAAATCACACAGTAGCATAAAAAGATAACAGAAGCATATCAGCGCATATTCTCCACGCAAGCCAAGGTGCATCAAAAAAGTAGCCTGCAGTCTGTAAATCCCTGAATACGCTCACGGTTTTCACATGAGCAACAATGACAATAAAAATCAATTACACAACACCAACAGCCCGCTTCAAAGTCTCTCACATTTGCACGTATAGTAAAATGGCAGTGACGCTGCGACAGAGTTTGACATCAACATCAGAGACCCTGCTGATCCTGAAGCAGAATGAGGGTTTCTCAGCTTTTCAAATCCATTGCTGCCTCATAGCGAGGAGACAAGAGGAGGTGACATCCTGGCAACGGACAAAACAGACCCCATGACACGTGTCCCTCAAAGGTTTTTAGTGGGAGAACGCCAGCAGCTTTCATCTTGGTGATTTTAAACAAACAGTACATGTCCACATGCCTGGCTGTAACATGAACTGCATTTCCCAGCTTTGCAAAGAGGCAGTGAGGTGTGGGCAGTCAGCCGTTGTCGTCCAGGTTGTACAGAAGGACCTGGTGGTTTGGGGCGAGGCCCGGGCAGGTACCCAGGCTGTACAGGCACCCGGCTGATGGGTAACAGGGCACCAGCCGGTAATGCTGCAGCTCCTCCAGGCCAAACGCCGGAGAGCAGCAGTCCATCACCAGCACCTTCACCCTCTTCCTGTCCGGGTACAACAGCCTCTGCTGCCCCCTCTCTCCTATCACCTCTTCCTCTAATTCTTCTTCTTCCTCCTCCTCTTCTACTTCATCTTCTTCTTCCTCTTCCTCCTCTTCAGCCTCCAGCTCCTCCTCCTCATGGTGGATCTTCCTCAGCAGGTTGTTGATAAGGACGGAGCGCCGCAGGTAGGCCTCGGGGTCCTCCAGGAACCTCAGCTTCTCCAGGGACAGCTTCAGGATGCAGCTCCGGTCCTCCTGCAGTATCAGGTGCTGCAGGTGACAAAAAAGACAGAGGATTAGTTTGTGCTGTTACATCTCTACTTTTCCACCTTTGTCCTGTGCAGTTCAGAAGGAGGATGTCAGAGGAATCAGCTTACATTTCATGAAAGCAGATTAAAAGTTTCAGGGTCAAAGCTTAAACGTTCATATGATTCACTTTATTTTCATCAACGGATAATCAGAAAAAGTAGACAAACAATGAACTCTAACAGCACCGCTCTGCTGTCACTGACTCTAGAACCAGGTGTTTGCAATTTTATGAAACAACCACAAACTTTTTAGGATGTAAATGATGTTTATCGCAACAGGAAACAATTTAAAGAAGACACAAGAGGATATGGGAAGTTCTTTCACTTTAGGCCAGGAGTGTCAACCATAGGGTCAGTGTTTGATTAACAGAGAGTTTAATAAATGCAAATATTTAAGATAATCAAGCCATTTTAGTCAGTGTTTGCTTGACATTGCTAGTTTGTTAGCAGGCTGGTGAGGCAGTGTTTGCAAGCATTTACTTACATATAAAACACCTCTGCATATGTGTATCGCGCCTGTGTTTAAACTCTGCTCATGCAATTCATCGAGCACAGTTCAAATGCGCACGTTTGCCCAGGCGCTCTACTTGTCCGTGTCCTAGACTGTTCATGCAGAAGTGTTCTATACAGTGAGGTTTTAGCTTAGTTTGGGAAGTACTGAGCATACAACTGGATAAACTAGACTTGGAATTTACTGCACTTCACTTCACTGCACGTAAGCGTTTTTAATATATTTTGTTATAGTTTTGCTGTTGTTGAACGCAGCCCCTTCGTACTTCATCCATCACGAGTTTTCTCCCTTGTGGAATTCTTCTTTCAACTGAGGCTTACAAGAAAAACAAAAGCCCTTTTTAGACAGGAATGCGAATACAAATTTGCAGGAAAGCCCAATCAGTCTTTTTTCAGCATTGGCAGTATAAAAACAAAATCGGGGAGTGCAGCAAAATGCCGCCTACCTACTTTTGTTTATACAGAATGCGCCTTTTTCGGGGCAATGGGGGGCGTGAGCAAGGAACACAACGTGTAGCTCAGCGTGTGACGTAAACAGTGACGTACTCCGAGGGAAGCTGCAGCTGGTCAGTCCTTCGGTGATTCCCTCGTAAGTCGGCCCGTGCTTCACCGTCCCCGTCACTAGACAATTAATGGCCTCTTCGTTTGCAAGGACAAGGAACGCGCGCAATTCTTTGTCTCCCCAGTTGCTCATCTTTCCAGTGTCTGTCAGGTTTGCGTTTCCCTCTTGCTACTAGTACTAGCTGCTCATTCCTGCTATCAGCTGATTCCTGTTTATCCACCGCCAGTGGCTCGCACATGCAGCATCATCAACAGCTCCTCCCACAAGTCTTCAACAGCCCCTCCCGTGGCGGAAGGGCGCCTCGTTCTGTTTAAACCAAAACGGTTCAACCAATATGTCTACCCTACGAGGTGGAAAATTGGGCACCTCGGATCAACTCGCCAATCCGGCTCTGTGTGTCTAAACACTCACAGCTTGCCGGTAAAATGGCCCAACATTCGCTGAAAATTTGGCAGTGTAAAAGGGGTTAAAGTTTCCTTCATAAACTCAAGGTAACATGGTTAAGTAATTGATATAGAAATTGTCATTTGGAAGGTGGAGTATCCTTTAAAGACTGAGTGTGGGGCATTTACATATAAATCAACATCCCTTACATTCAAGCCCTGAAATGAGTTCACACAGTGCTGATTAAACCTATTGTCACCAGGGAAAGCTCTCTGTATTTGTCAGTACACCGAGTTTTGTGTCTGATGTCTGAAGCAACTTTTCTGTGCATTCACACAGGAAGTGATACGTTTTATGCCAACCAGCCAGAGCTAAAGGACGGGGAGATTCATTAATTAATTTATTTTACCTTTGATTGTTTAGTTTTTGTTGTGTTTTTCTCTTTGGCACTGCTTTAAGATTTGTTTTCTTAATGCTTCATCTAGTATTTGCATGATCCTGATGTTTGTGATACCATGTATGTTCACAGAAAAAAAGCAAGGGAGCAGAAACCATAGTGATGGTCTCTCATGGTGAAGCTGTGGTGGAAAGTCCTAAGAAGCGTCCAAGTAAGTAAGCATTCAGGGGAAACATTTAAGTTAAATAAAAACAAACAAAAATGAGATGTAAAGAGAGCACTCCTGGGGATGGAGGAAGATGCAGCTCACCTACAGGCATAACTTATGAGCACGCATCAACAGTGTTTGTGCAATTTATCTCACAGCCAGAGGGGGGAGACTAAAGTTCTGCAATCCAGCTTTAATATCTGAAGTGGCTTTCAATGTGAAGTGAATTTGGTCATGAATGTAAATGTATCATCTGCATAGAAGCAGAGAAAGAGTGGAGTATTATCACTGACTCTTTGTATGTAGTGATTTAAAGCTGAAGGACAACATAAAAAGAGTGAAACAGATGTAATGAGAAACGAGAACTGCTGGGCGAGATGGTGAGTTTCAAGAATGCCAAAAATGAAGCAGAAAGGTGAGAGGAAAAAAATCATAACATACAGAAATGTGTGAAGAAAACATTTCAAAATGCAAAGATCAATAAACACGAAAGACGAAATCACATTACACAATCAGACTGAAAAAGAACACGTGGGCAAGAAGAGGAAAAGAAAAGGTTCATACTTTTTGAAAATATCCATGTAGGCCTCCGTGTAAATCCTCCTCCTCCGCATATTTCCTCTTGAAGTAAGCAACTTTCGACGTTGTTGAATGGTTTGGTCTCTCTCACAGGGAAGGGGCTGCTGGAGGCAACAAAACAAAACATCAGATGGCAAATCTACGTTGGCAGAAGAAGTGTTCAGATCCTTTACTGAAAGGTGGGGAAGGCTGTTTTATTTTGGCATCACTGGGCAAAAATCCTGTAAAAACCTTTGAGCATGTCGTTCTTTAAGTGGACTAAAAGAGAACAAGACTTCTGCACCCTCTCTTGGCTCTGTTTTCAGAGTATACTTGGTGTAGGAAATCTAGCACGGGATGGGAGACTTTGGCCAATCACAGGCCATTTCAGAGAGAGGGCGTTCCTATTGGCTGTTTTACAAATGCAGGTGTGCATGCGTTACTCTTTGCTAAAAGCCTGATGCAGTGGTAGAAAGTTGCTATTTCAGCATTGGCAACAACTGACTACACTGCAAAGCAACCCAGAAAAGAAGACGGACTTATCAGAAAGAGAGTCTGACAATAAACAAAATATAACGTGTCAATATCAGCAAAGTGTTTCAGAGATGGAGAGTAAATGTAGCCAGTTGTTTAGCCTTCTGTTAACCAAAGGTTCATGTCTGTGGCTAATTCAAGTTCATTCATATTTATGTAGCTAGCTAGAGCCTCAAATCACAGTGTGTCCTCTGCCTCTTTCACCACCACTACAGACAGCCTCACTTGGCAACACATTCTCACTCCGACCTCGTCACATATAGACGTTTGGTCATGGACTTTCCACGTCCAGATGCGACGTTCAAGGTACCCTGGGTGCGTTGGTTGTTGACGTTCTGGGACACCATATCAAGTTCTGCCTGTTATATGCATTGTCTTCTTTCAAAATACACTTCTGTTTTCACAAGAAATTTAACGTTTACGTACAGTCTTTTTGAAAATTAATGCACCCTATCAGTACAACACCGTGAATTGAAGTTTTTTTCCTTCAACAACAAACACACAAGGTTGGGTGTAGGTAACAAAGGGACATGGTTGGGTTTAGGAAAAAGGAACTGTCAAATTTTTCATTTGTGTCCCGCCGCGTTTCCTCCAGCGCTGCTGAGCGCCATTAAACTATAACGGCGACTGCCCGCGTATCATGCCGATGTTAAAGGACAGCTTTGTTCATCAGTGTCTGATGCTGCAAGTCACTGCCCAAGCGCTGGATGTTGACGACTTCAGAGTGAGACCAGGTTGGGATATGTAGTGGATGAAATGTTGCTGTTGTTGTTTCCATGATTGACTGAAACTACCAGTCACAGGTAACAGAGGTCTCTGAAGTAAAAAAAATTCATTTGCAACCTCTCTAGCCTTAGCTGCATTCATTCTAGGAGCTTTTCAGCGTCTTTAAAGTGAATTGTTTAGGTTGTGCAGCTCTACAGTTAGAGACTAGCTGGTGAGGATAGTGGAGTATTTAGCAGCTGAAGAGCCACATATTTCCCTCAGGAGTTGGTGGAGACCAAAAACAGCGCTAAAAGGATTTAAGGTGGAGTTTCTCTGTCACTGCTGGATGTGTAAATAAGTTACTGCTTGCTAACATGTTTGCCATTTCAGCTTTTAACTTTATGATAAAAAAAATAGCTTGTTATATTGCCCCCCAAATGGCCAAAACAATCAGTTAATACAGGTTTAAAAGGTAAATGCCTAATGGCGCCTTCAAATCACCTGTTTCTAACAAGTCCTACAAATGAATCTGTAAAGGACAACCCCGTCTCACTCCGAAGTTGTCGAAATCCGTTGCTTGGGCAGTGACTTGCAGTGTCAGACACTGACGAAAAAAGCTGTCCTTTAACATTGGCATGATACGCAACTGGTCAGTTATAGTTTAATGGCGCTCAGTGGTTACGGGGGAAACATGGTCGGACAACAACAAAATCTAAGGCAGCGAAAATCTGAGTAGGTCGGGTGGGATGGGTCCAACAAACATCAACTTTCAGCAGTGTTCACGCCCTGTAAGATTTTAAAGCCAAACCATGTTCTTTTTTCCTAAACCTAACCATGTGCGTTTGATGTTGAAGGCAAAAAAACGTCAATTTTGAAGGAGACTGTATATAAACGTTAAATTTCCTGTGAAAACAGAAGTGTATTTTGAAAGAAGACAACGCATGTAACAGGCAGAACTTGACACGGTGTCCCAGAACGTCAACAACCAACACACCCAGGGTACCTTGCACATCGAATCTGGACGTGGAAAGTCCATGACCAAACTTCAATATGTGATGAGGTTGGAGTGAGAATGTGTTGCAAGAGTTGGTGGAGACCAAAAACAGAGTTAAAAGGATTTAATATGGAGTTTCGCTGTCACTGCTGGATGTGTAAATAAGCTACTGCTTGCTAACATGTTTGCTATTTCATCTTTAAAGCAATAATATGTCAAAAACAGCTTGTTACACTGCCCCCAAATGGCCAAAAAATGGTAGGTAAAAGGTAAACGTCCAATCATGCCTCCAAATCACTTGTTTCAAACAAGAAACAGAAACTGTAAAGGACAGATAAAATATGACATCACCCGGTGAGTCATTGAGGGTAAACGAGGTAACAAATAGCAGCTCTGAATACCTGCTGCTGATGCTCCACAGCCGGCGCTCAATCAGTGCGTCTGAGCCGATCTGAGCCTCCACATCGCCCTCAGACTCCTGCAGGGAAGAGACAGGTGAGGAGGAGGAGGAGGAGGAGGAGGATGGAAACACAGGACCAAAACATCTGAGCATGAATGCAGGAAAGCTGTGACTGTAATCCGTCAGTGGTGCCAATATGATGTCTACATGTGGTGTGTGATTTTCTTCAGCTTGAACTTCTCAGATCCAGTATCCAAATACATCACATTCCCTATTTTAAAATTAAAAGTAGGACACTGGAAATACTGTTTTTATTTACAACTAATGGTGTGACAAATATTCTGACACATTTTGGTGTGAAGCCTTCATCAGTTCTCTTTGTGAAGGAACACACCATCGAATCATCACCTATACACCTGACAGCAGGGAAAAAAAACTACAAAGGGACAGATAAATAATTAGCTAAATAAAAAAAAAACATAAAAAGGATTGTAAATAAAATGAGAAAATTGAAATAAATGAGAAACAATATAAAAACGTTTAAAAAAATAAAGAAAAAAGGAATAAAATAAAATAAAATGGAACTATTTTATTAATTTCTACGAAATGTGATGTAAAAAATTAATTGTCGCGTTAACAGAATACATGTCAAACTGTACATGTGCTGCTGTATAATATCCTGATATGACCCTTTAATGTTGTGTTCTCCGCATGATATTTATAGAGCTGTCTTTTCTGAAATCTGCTGTCCTTGGAAGCTCATTCAAATTCAAGAAAGTGGAAGAGGAGGAGAGATAAGAGGGCGGACTGTGTGTGTGTGTGTGTGTGTGTGTGTTATTTAAAATGCCATAAATCAATCATAAACACAGAGTGGGAAGCTTTATCATTGCGAAACATTCACGCCGGCTCCCCCCTGAAGCTGCTGCAGTGACTCACACAGTTTTTAACATCCAACTGCAGCCCGAATATTTAATCTGTGGGAGAATGATGCATGATGATGGATACATGGGCACACAGAGAGAGAGAGAGAGAGAGGGGGAGAGAGAGGCTGCGTGGGAAGTGTGTTTGTGTGTGAGTGTGTGGATGCAACACTTGGTATATAATTTTCTTTTTGCTGCAGATATTTCCACTAAAAGCAGAAGTGTGTGTGCACAGGTCAGGACGTGATTTCCTCCCTTAAAAGCACCTTAGGATCGGTGCAAAGGAAGCAACTTTAAGGGATTAAACAAACCTGGTGTCTGAACTAACAGGATCCTGATTTAAAATACTTTTAGTGTATATTATTAGAAATATTGTGAGAAAACAGCACTGTTTTGAGCTTTGTGTCTCCATTATATTATATTATATCTTTAATATTATAAAAAGAATTCTATCCATAAATGAACACTCTTAATCCCTCAATTTTACTCAAATATTTAATTTTTAGATTTTTACTGGACAGCAATCATATTTTAATATCTTTTAAGTATGGGTAATTCCTTTAAAAATATATATATATGCATTTCACTGCATCTCATTTTATTCTCCTTTTTATTGTGTTTTAATTTTGTTTAAATGCATATCTTACCCTTGCCTCCATGTTTAAAAGGGATACTGTATAAATAAACTTGCCTATGCCCAGTTTACAAACGAGTATCTGCTGTTTTAGATGCAAAACCCACCAATAAATCCCTTAAATGTTCGTCAAAGCTTCTTACCTTTAAATAATTCCGTCCAGCAGCAGGTCAGTAAATCCCACTTAAAGCCTCTCTGTCTCTCTCCGGTGATGTCCTCCGCTCCTCCGCTCCACGGCGCCACATCCACCGTCCTCACACCCGATTCAGCGACGCTCCAGCCCGGCCTGAGTCAGAGCCTCCCCTCGGTCCCTGCAGGCAGACAGACGGACGCACAGACAGACAGGCAGCCAGCTCCAGCTCCTCCGGGGTGAGACGCTCGCTGCTCTCCAGCCTCCTAAAATATCCCGTTCACAGCAACAAGAGACAACACACAGCTCTGTGCGCGCGCCCTCATTGGTCCTCGCGGAGGCAGATGTTTCCTGTTGCTAGGAGACTGAGTAAGCGCGGAGATGACGCGCCAGCATCAGTCCTCGTCTTCCCGCATATCCGAGGCTGCACGGTGTGTGTGTTTGTGTGTGTGTGTGTGTGTGTGTGTGTGTGTGTGTGTGTGTGTGTGTGTGTGCTCCTTTTTTACCAACACAGGGACACACTGAGACAAATTTATGTCTCCAGAAGTTAAAAAAAAAAAGTTTTGTTTTGGTTTGGGGTTTTTTTTGTTTACGTTTTTACGTTTTAAACACAAGCACTGTGAAGTACTTCATGCAGGTTACGTCATTGATTGATACAGTTATAAAGGGTGATAGACAGTTTTGAACAGTTATCAGTTTTCTCTTTTTTTCTTTTATCAATTTTAAATTATTTTAGCTTTATTTTTGTTTAGATTATTATTATTATTATTCGATTTTATTTTCCAATTAAGGTTTTACTACTTCTTTGGTATTTTATTATTATTATTTTTTTTTTATTAATTTTCTGTATTCAGGAAAGAATATCTTTTTTAATTCAGTCTCGAACCCATTAACTTTATGATTTAACTGACTTTTTATTTTTCACTGAGGCAATCAAATTTCAGCCATTATTGTTTCATCTTTTTTCCTTAATTGTTTGTTCTTTATTTATTTATTCATGGTTACTTGAAACTTCTAAAACAGATACACTGAAATAAGATTTATTTTATATTCAAAATTTCTATAAAATCCAGTGTGAGATTTCACTATGCTCTAGTAGGACAAGATGACAATTTACACTATGACATAATGAATCATGGGAATGTTGGTGCTAACCAGCGGTTCAATGGGCCAGACTCTGTTTGTGTTTGTTTATTGTTGACATATTAAACCAGTAAGTGTGGAAGGATCTGGTTTTATTATCTTACATATCATCAGTATGTTCCTGTTATATTGGGGGGAAAAACATGCATTTCTATGTTAAACTTGTTATTT
Source organism: Epinephelus moara (assembly GCF_006386435.1). NCBI lineage: Eukaryota > Metazoa > Chordata > Actinopteri > Perciformes > Serranidae > Epinephelus > Epinephelus moara. Next base: position 7,748,357 of record NC_065519.1, on the reverse strand, counting down.
TTTGTTTGTTGTGGTTTATTGACAGCATTTTGACTTTGTCTGGGATTAAAAGTATTAAGTCCTGTACTTATCTCTACTATTGTCTCTGTTATTTACAGTCCATCAAGACAGAAACAGGCATTAGACGTGATATCACATTAGACATCAAGAAACATAGAAAACAGAAACTAAAGACTAGAAAATATATTCCCTCCAAGGTACCAGCACATAAAGCAGTTCTTACACATCTTAGACTTGAATCTACAAGGATTTAAGATTTCACTGTTGGCTCTTGTGTTATAATTGTATATTCTTTATAATATTATTAATAATAATCTATAATAACCTTATTTTTTTGAGACTTTGAACTTTAAGTTTTGAAGGACAATAGCTATGTTTCCATCCAAAAGTGATTCGAATCATTGGGAAATGCGCATTAAAAGAAATACGAATCCTGTGTGTTTCCATTAAATGACGTAGCGCACCTCTCTCCATGGTGATATCCACACTCCGGGTCAGGAAGGCGGTAATGCATTTACAAGCTGGTTGCCAACTGCCAGAAAACGTAGAAGAAGAAGAATGCGAGACTTGTTTTGTTTCCAGTTGTTTCCAAAGTCTGTACATTTAATGGAAACACGCAGGATTCATATTTCTTTTAATGCGCATTTCCCAATGATTGAAATCACTTTTGGATGGAAACATAGCTTATGTCTTGGCTTTAAATTTTCTTGTACAATACTATAGGAAGATAACTGATAGATTATAATGACCCAACGGCATATGAATTGATTATTTTCAGTCATTAAAGTCAGGAACATGACATAAGTTTTAAGTGGTTAAAATCAAATCAAATGTGACCATACACCACCAGACAGTCACCCAGTCACCTCAAAAAATGTTGGCATTGTACGAATCTGTAAACAACAGATATGTTACATTTGCATTGATACAACATTGATATATGAAACGTGCAAATCTAACCTGTTCGTGATTTGCAGAAATGTACGATGCCAACATTTTCCTCTGGTGACTGTGCTAAGCATATTTTAAGAAATAATAATGGTTAATTGAACACTTGACACTGTGCAGCTAATAAACAGCAACACAAACAAGCTGCATGTTTGTTGACTAAGTCTAAACCCAAAGCATCTGCTGCCAAAGATTAAACTTTCCCAAAACACTTCAACACAAAATACTTTCCCTAATCTGTAATCCACTCTGAGATTTCCTATGTGAAACTGGAAATCTCCACTACCAATCACAGGGGGATGAACTGTGTGGTTTTGTTGTTAACTGGTTAGAAAAGCCTCATTCTCAGAATTAAGACATCTGAGCGGGACGAGGAGACAAACCAAAGAAAACAGATGGCAGACAGACGTTCCCACAGCAGGGATCTTCTGGCTTTTATTGGCAACGACAAAACTTGGTACAAAAAGTGCTTTCTGGGTGCTCAGCATGCATGACCCAGACCAGACCAGGCCAGACCAGAACCGCAGTCTCTACAGAGTCAGTGTCTCAGTTGTGTCAGCTGCAGGCTCTACTTTGGATGTCAGTGAAGATCTAAGACCTGCCAGGATATTCATATACGGAAAAAGGGGACTGTGCTTTAGTTTCTTTTTATTTTTTTGACTTTAACTTCCTGTAGGTGTCGTATGGACTTGTACCTGACTGAATCTGGTCTGACTTGAGCTTCAGTCCTGGTCTGACTTGGACTTGGACCTCAGTCCTGGTCCAGGCCTTGACATCATAGTCACCTCTCATGCATGCAGTCCTACAGCAGCATTCACAGGGAACAACGAGAAGGCTTCATGCAAATTTGGATCATCTATGTTCTCATGGTGGATATGTTTGATCTCAAAATGTTACAGGCACTTCATCATCAGAGTTATTACAACGGTATCACATCTGCAGCACAACCTGATTGTCTCACATCTGTAATACAACCTGGGGTCTCAAACCGAGCATGCAGACGTGTAAATACGAAATAGAAATCCTGGGAAATACTAATAAGAACATTTAACATTTACTATTTTAAAAAATATATAATAGATATTACATTCTGTACAACAGCTTGACATGCATAAAATATATCAGTCTGTGCAGTAACTATAGTTCATGTCACTATTCACGCTCACATGTATGAAGCCTGCAGAATAGGAGTGCTGATATCAAAACCTGTGACAGGTTGTTTGACTCATCTGCCAAACAAAAACGTAGCTCACTAATTGACAAAAATGACTACCACTAATAATGTTTTGTAAGATAGGCCTACTGTAATTTGAGAGAAAAAGATGTGGTAGCACAGTTTGTTGTGCTGCTACTTGAAATTTCCTGTCTTTATTTTTGTCATTTCACTAAACAGCTAAAAAAATTCAGTTTCATGATGCAATAAATTTAAATTTACACACAACTGCTCTTGTACGTTGGTTGCTAACACTTCCAAACCTTCACATTTTTATACAAACACAACAAAACTGCTTTGGAGTTTGCCAGTCTGCTAGCTAGCTAGCAAAAAAATGGCCGTTAGCTTAACCCCTTTACCAGACAGGGATTTTCAGATCATAGCTTAGCAACCCATGGGTCATGATAAGCTTTCGTATCTTTAAAGTTGAACTATTTTTTCTCCTTAATAACAAAAGCGAAAAACTGTAAGGAATTCATGCTAATGCTAGCAGGCCTAGCTAACTAGCTTACTACTAGTGGTAGGCTAATCAAGCAATACTACTAACAGCAAGGGATAGCACATCATGACGTAACTACTTGATTTTGCTGGTTTATGGTTACAAAAAGTCCAAATCAGCACTGGAGCATCCACTATTGGAGCCGGACGTGGATGCTACTGTATCATATATTTGACCTCTATCACAGTTTAGGCTAACATTAGCAGCTCTGCCCTGCCCTTAATTTGGTTTGGCGGAGAGTTTACCCGCAATCCAGAAAGGATTTTCATGTGTAAAAGCAAAAAATACCATTTGAAAATTCAGTAAAGGTGTCATTCCTGTCATGAAGCAACATTTGCATTATTTACGCAACATTAATCTTTATGGGTAGACTGGTTTACTTGGGCTATCCACCTTAAAGTATGGAAAATTTCGAGCTAAGTTAGCCATAGCTCTGTGAGTGATCCTGATTTAGCTAGCTAACCCTCAACACATAACAGATTTTTATTTTTATAACTAAATCAAGTACATTTTTTCACTTTTTTGATTGGACCATCTGTCTTCATAATTTAGTCTAACATGGTGGAACTATTTTGAGTATTTTATCATTTTATTTAAAGTTACTGACTATGAACTGGGGACATGGTAAAAAAAAGAGCACATGGATCAAAAAATAACATAAAATAAGAGGTCAGCAGAAAAGTATATTTAATGTGCATTATTATCTGTTGAAGGCCTATAATTTAAGCCATTTTTTATACGTAAATATTGGGCACATTTTAAAGAAAATATGAGGAATTCATTCATGTGGGCAGAAATGTCGCTGCATAACAGGAATGACCAAGAAAGTAAATGGAACCTTTGTGTTGTTTGTCCAAGTAACTTATTATGTATTTCTATTGTGAACATATTACTATAACACTAATGCTAACTGGCTAACTAGCTAAGCCTAACTAGTGAACAATGCTAGTTTCTTTATGTCTGCTTTAGCCTTTTTTTCATCACTACATGGGCAAGTTAGCATGATGTCATTTATGTAGCCAAATTTAAGATGCTTTGTCAGGTTTTTTCATATTGATACAAGTCAGACGGAGACAAGAATTCCAACCAACTCATGGAGCTAACGTTTATTAGCATGCTTGCTTTAGCTAACGAAATCTGTAAGCGTCAGCTGCTATTTCAGCTTGGTTAAAAACAGAATTTTATGACTGGCAACCAGGGTCCAATGTTTTACTATTACTACTACCAAAATGATTCATTCTTAATTTGGAGCGATTGAACTTCTGTTCATCATTTTAAGCTGCATGCTAGGATGGAAAGCTATCAACAGCAGGCTAACTTAGGGCGCAATTGTTCGTTTATCTTAGCTTGGTGCTATTATTTTATCAGCACATACAGTTGTAAATACTCATTTACTTTGTGGACAGAAAAAGCCACTGAGAAAATAAGAAAAAAAACTTTGTAGAAACAGCTAACGGAGCCAAAGCTAACTGTAGCTAACTTGTGGTTTTTGACTCCGCCTACATAAACTTAACTCAAAAGTCCCATATTGTGGCCTTAGATTAGTTTTTATGTACAAAAAATATTAAAAATCAAATAAAAATAAAAACAATCCAGCCTTTACAGCCAGCTGCAGCACTCCTATTCTTCATCCAATGCTTCATTTATACCTGAAGTATTCGTCATCACATATCTGCAGTTTAAACACGAGACATACAGCATTTACAGCTTGTTTCCTGCGTCTAACAGATATAGAATGAGTATAGTGTGTCCTTCCGCATATCATTCATTCTTGAACTTAAAGACCTTATCTTCACCGCTGAAAGCTTCCCTGAATAAATAAACATATATATCATTGTGTTCTCATTGGAACGGAGAGAAGTGGGTCGAATACATCGGAACAATTGTGTTCTTTATGGTTTGTGAAGTATGTGATGATGATGATGATGATGATGATGATGTAGGCTTGGTAGTGAATCTCAACTCTTTTGAATCATGTATGTGTTTCATGAGGATATCTCCTCCTCCGCCATTTGGAAATTCTAACGATTATCTCCTGTTCTGGATTTAAAATGTCCGTCTTCCTTCAACTATAAACTGAATTACAGTTTTCATTTGTCCAGTGGGCTCTTAAAAAGTCCTCTACTTTACAGAGAGACACTCAAAACAAATTGTACAAAAGTAAGTGCACCCAAGGATATTGTAGGCTAATTAACCTTCTTTGTTTCATGTTTTGTACACTTATGTTGTATGAAGCTTTGTTTAAACTCACAGAACTTTATTTGAATCTCTAGTTGAGGTCTTAAAGGTTCCAAAGATGCTAAATGTACGAGGCAAAATCTGGATAAATGTGCGTAACATGCTGCATGCATGAGACATCTAGAACATTTGGTTTTGGTGGAACAGTGCAAAACATAGCTTCTTGGGTGTGAAGTAGCTTCAATGACATGCTGAGACGAGATGGAAAATATGATTCATAGACATATTTCAGTATTTTCTAGCTTTAGTTAGACAGTTGTTGAAAGATGATATGTTTGTAGATTATCCAGAGTAGAAACTAGAAAAATTACAGTACTTGTTTGTTTAAACACTTAAGACAAGGAACACCTGAAAAATGTAGGGCTGCCCCCTAATAGTCGACCAAAACGTTAGTCGACCACAAAGGTCATTAGTCGGCAGGATTTCTGTGGGCGCTTAGTCCAACACATGCGGCATGTGTACGGCCCCTAATTTCCAGGGCTGGTACCTGCGGTTATTCCACAGGCTAGTTAATAACATGTCGGTCAGGAAATCCAAAGTGTGGGATCATTTTGAGAAGGTGAAGGACGAACTCAAGGTGATATGTAAACTCATCTTCATTGGTCGACTACAAACATGACGTATCATCTGAAACATGGAAGTAGCTACATGCCCATTAGCCCACAGTGTCATTAACAGGCGGCTCGCTCAGTGTGTGACGTGCACCTGTAGATAAAATATAGGCCTATATTAATGAAGGTTCATTAGTATGGTTTTGTATTTCTCTGTAATGTAGCACAGTGTTAACAATGTTACTGATACTATACTTTCTCACACCTTCAACTCAAACCACCAAAATATATCATTTAATCATTACATTAATATCGTAAACATGCAGGCGACCAGTCGACTAATGGACCTAAATGACTACTATTGGTCAGCTAGGAAAATTCTTAGTCGGAGGCAGCCCTAGAAAAATGACTACTGTCTCTAAGAAGCAAGGGTGAAAGTAGCAATATTTGTTGAAATAAACTGTCCAAACCAATAAGAGTGAATTCTTAATTTTAGTGGAAATCCCAATATTAAAAGATATCAAATATGTCTGAACTTTGGGGACGTGCATAAAATGATGCACAAGACATTAAGACTTTGGTGCAGCCATAAAAGATATGGTCTTAAATTTTAATATTTTACTTTGTGTAGTATTAAAAGCTTCGATTATATACAATGGAAAGCATTTTTATGTTTGTTTGGTCTGAGGATTATGAAAAATACCAGCATTAAATTCTGGAAATACAAGGTCCTGTGACATTTTTCAATATAATTTAGTGCTTTTAGCAGCAAAACCAAAATTGCATTCATGTCCTTTGTGTTGGGATGGTGTCTTTTAAAATAACTGGATTGCGCAATGCCTGTTACGGATGTGTGGGGACAGGCTTTCTTTTGATTTGGGTGAACTGACCCTTTCATTCACATGAAGAATTTGAATATGAACATCAGCCTTTCAGTTTTTTTGTTATGCTTCATTTTCAAAACATAATTACAGACTGTCATCTTCATAAACCCATGAAATCATGTATTTTTTAGTCACTTTCTTCTTCCGATGACAGTTTTCAAAACCAGCTGCAGTTCATCATTTCTAAAGAGAGCTCTGTTGTCACCTGACTGAAGAAAACAAACGCTCATATAAACACATCTCCTGCTGTCGGTGTGTGAACCCCCCACCCCAGCCCAGCCTCGAGGGGGTTTGGAGCTACAGTATCTGTCTACACAAACAAATATAATCCTCCCCTCCGGGCTGAACTGATGCCTTATGACTCAATGATGCTCAGACTGGAAGGGGATGAGCATTAGCAGCGGCATTACCGTCATCACACTGTACAATCCTACAGCTGTAACTACCAATTAGACCACAGAGCGAGTGTACGGGGGGAAAAAACACACACTTCCAGGGTAATTCACTGCATGTTATTAACAGCTGCAGTGAGATATTTAAAGCCGCTTTTCAGCTCAGCGTTGATGGGTGTTGAAATGAGCTTTGCCCTGTGAAGGAGATGGAGCCGAGGCCAAATAACATCATTCAGCATCGACGAGGGAAGAGATGCTCTCATCCCAACGGGTTAAGAGTCTCCAGCTGCTGCTACTTCCTGCCTGTAGTACCACATGTGTCAGAATATGAATGAGTGCTAAATATGAATGAGACGCCTTCCTCCTCCACTTGAATCATAAAGCATCTTCACTTCTACTCTCGTGTTTGTTTCCTCACTCAGTATTTTATGGTGATGTCATCCTGCAGTGGCAACATGAACGCCAGTGAGGTTTCCATCCAAATGTAGAACAAAAAACATGTGAGTTTCTGCACATTTCCATCCACTACTGTTAATGTGAATATGAGGAGTTAGTGATAAACTGTTAGTGGAGCTAATTCTCCAGCCAGGTGTAAAACAAGAGGGCACAAGGAGATGACATCATCAGAAGGAAAGCTGAAATCATAGGAAACCAAGCGGGAAAACTTTATGTAAATATGCCGATTGTGTTTATCTCATGTTTTTAATGTGAGGAAGGTTATAGTCTCTTTGTCACTCCATACAAATCTCATGTTTTTGCCTCTTCGGAGGTTGTTTAAAGAAATATTTTACCACTAAATGGCCGTTTGTATATCAATTACTCACCCTGTGTTACGCTGAATTTTCTCGCTTGCCTCTGGTTAACGAAGAATCCAAAAACGAACAAAATTCTTGAAAGTCATTGGGGTTCGGGTTCAAAATAGCAAAACTAAATAAAAACATCTGTTTACAAACTCTCACAGAACTTGTTCAGTATAATCCAAGTCTCACTTATCCAGTCGTATGCTCAATACTTGTCAGAGTCCACTGGCAAAAGCAGTAGATTTACCTCTTTAAGGCCCTGATCACGCAGAAAGCGTTTTAGCAGCTGGAGGCGCCTTTTTGTAATTGTTTAAGTGAGAATTAAGCTTTTTGCGTTGTGATGCGCCTCGTGTTTCTGCGCTCTCGGCAGCTGGCATTTTTGCCGGAGCACTCTGAACTGCTCTGGTTGAAAAAACTTAAACTCAAAGCGGAATAACGCCCCACATCATCTCCTTCATCATCTTTCTTCCCATTGTCCAATTGGATGATTTGAGAGGCGTTGTTTACAGTTAGTAAACAATGGAGGAGAAACTGGTGGTAGCAGTTGCTGGATACCCAAAGTTATACAGCCTTTTGATATGTGCCTGCATACGGCCATCATGGAGGAGAAGCTCCTGTGATCCACCCTCTTTATTAGGGTCTCATGTACCCACACAGATCTCCGTTTCCCTGTGCACCCTCGACCAGCGCTACAGCCTCTGCCCTCTGCCTTAACACTTTAGGAACTAGATACTAATTAACATGAGAAAAAAAATAATGGTAGATTGATTACAAGGGAAGGTTAGTGTAAGGACGTGATGGGGTGGTTGCCTGGCAACAATAAAAAGTGTTTTTTGTTGTTGTTTTTTTTAAACTAGTGCCATTTAATTTGTGACACAAACACTCTGATCGAGGCAGCAGCTGAGCTTCTGTGATAAGTGAGGTAAAATTACTGTTTAAGATAAGTTTCTCTTTCAGATGCATATGATTGTTGATGCAGAAGTGTTTTAAACAGTTTTTAGCCAAAATGCATTTTTTGGGAAGTACTGAGCATACCACTGGATAAATAAGGCTTTGATTATGTTGTACCAGTTGTTTAAGAGTTCGTAAACAGACGTTTTGATGTAGTGTTGCAGTTGTTAAACACGGTTTTAATCATCACCATCACCAATTCATTCACTTTAAATCATCAAGTATTTTCTTAATTTTATTTTCTTAATTTTTTCTCCATTGACCAGAGGCAAGCAAGAACATTTGCAACAAAGTTCTCCTCATGGATTCAACATAACACGAGTTAAGTAATTAGAAATATTCCTTTGAGTCACATGCTTCATGTATGTCATGATTAATTCCTCAGATCTGTTTCCATGGCAATTTTTCGCATTGTGATTTTATCAATACAACTTTTTCACCTCAGCCCAACGTAAAAACCTTCTGTAATATTTTTTAGGTTGATTTTCTGCGTTTCCACTCTGTTTTTTTTGGTACATTAGTTGACTTAGTTTGAAAATTATGAGTTGATTAATCACTAATTTGTGAGTTGAAGCCCAGATAAGAGCTCTGGGGACAGTTTATGGAGCAAACTATGGTGGTTAGGAAGGTGATTATGTGGACGGATGAGTGCCTTGTAATGAATGAATGTATTGATTACTTCCTGGACTTTTGATTGATTCGTGTCGATCGTCACATAAAACCCACCACTCTCAGCTTATTTGTGCTCAGTTTGAGACAAACCTGCCGTGTTTCTGACAAAAATATTTTCAATTTTTCACAACGTTGCATCTCTCTGTTTCCTGTCTCCATCAGCTCAGAACTGATCATCTCGCTGTGCAGTTTCGTTGGCATCTCCATTGATTTGCCAGCCAGTAAAAGAACAGCAAGATTTAGAAATAACAAGTCACACACGCACACACGCACGCACACACCTCTAATTTGTATGTACTTTCTAACACAGCATTTCACTAGAAAAACTAAACTGCAGCTTCCTCCTCTCACAACTGAGCTGCTTTAGCAAATAAAAAGCTAGAAGTGAAGGATAAATTCTCAGCTCCTCTTGGAGGTCGACGGATCTTCTCCAAAGATTTTTTTATGGAGAAGGAGAAGTGAAATTCTGAAAGAATTTATAAAGGTTTAATATCCAAAGAAATATTTTCGATGACTTATTCCTCTATTTGTCATGTAACCTCGCTGAAGGCTTTCTTCTTTCAGTTATTATTCAGTTATTTAATTCTTTATTCACCAACAGAAACATCCGCTTTTAAACTTGTGTCGGCCTCCAAAAGCAGAGGAATTTGTTCCTCAAGTTGACACCAAATAACCAGCCAGGTTTGATGTTGATGTGACGATACTGGAGAGCGTGCTCTAAGAAAGCTACGTCCTTGAATCCATCGCCTTTGAAACCACATGCATCATCCCGTCCGCACATCAAATCAATCATTCCTCAAGAACTCCAGCGCAAAAATAAACTCCCTTTCTCTTTGAAAAAAAAATCCTATATCGTGGTGGCGTTATGCCTCAAGGAGGACGTGCCAGCGGCAAACCTGCTGTCCTCGACTCTCCTTCATGTCCTGCCAGTGGAGCTGCTCCTCTTCGCCGCTGCTGTTCTGGCCCAGAGCGACCCAGCCCACCATCTCCTTGCGCTTCATGCTGCGGCGGTTGTAGATGGAGACCAGCAGCGTGACGTCTGACAGCTGGAACAGCGCCACCTGGAAGACGAAGGTCTCCTTGTAGACGGGGTTGGGCTGGCCGCGACGCACCGACGTCTTACAGCGAGAGATCTCCTGCCCGACCGAGTTTAGCAGAGTCAGACGCCCATAGGTGTCTGGACCAGAGGGGAGGAGGGGTGAGGAGAGAGAGGAAGAAGGAACGAAAAATATTGATGTTTGTTGATTCTTTTTCTGTCATGTTGGTAATCAAATGTTAACTCGTTTTTCCCAGGCACTGAAACTTAGGAGAGGGTTCTCTTATTTGTGTATGTAGAGAGAAAAGTTTAAAATTAAATATGTAGAAGTAACATATGTAAAATAAGAGTGGGAATAAAAATAGACACTATACAAGATCAGTGAAACTCTGATGTACCAAAAGGTTTGATTTAGGGAGATATGTTGGCAGAAATGAAACATAATAAGTACGTTTTCTTTGGTGAATAATCATCTGAAAATAAGAACGACTGTGTTTTCATTACCTTAGAATGAGCCGCTCATATCTACACAGTGAGCAGCTCCTCGTCTACTGAGATTGCCATGCCTCTACAGTAGCCCAGACCGGACAAACCAAACACTGCACCACTAAGCTGTGCATTACAGGAACACCAAAGAAAGGTTTAGGGTCATTTAGAAACTGTGTCCGCCTTATACTGAAAACACTGACAAGTTAATTTCAACTGTAAAATGTCCTGCTCACAATTCTGTTCCTGCTCCTAAGAATACATTTCAATTTGTTCCTGTAAAACAAAAGTATCGGCCGAAATGCCATCAATTCAAAGTATATATCAGTATCAGTGAAGCTAACATTTCCCTGTGTGTCAGAGTGTACAGTGTCTGTGGGTGTGAGGCTCACTGCAGACCTGGTGGTCTATTGATGGCCAGGTTTCTGAAGTGGCTGCCCTTGATGAGCTCCACCGACATGCGTCCTGTGGTGGCGTTGTAGGTGAGACCCACCAGCAGCTCGGGGACGCCGCCATGAGTGAGAGACTGAGTGGACGAGGCGCTGTCGCTCTGTGACACAGCAGACAGGCTCAGCTGGGAGTCCACGCTCTGACAAAACACAGACAGAGAAACACAGTGAGCAGCAGGAAAACAACTCAGCAGATATTTACACAAATCTGATGGCTGAATTACAACACTCTCTAAATACTGATGTACATTTCACCTTGAGGTTACTGCGAGGCTCCATGACCAGTGTCGTCTCCATCGTCCCTCCGTCCGGGTCCAGCCCACCTAAACGCAGCACCTTCTCACCCATCATCCGCTCACGAGACATCCGAGAAGGTCCGAGCGCGTACAGCCTGAACCTGATGGCCGTCATGTGCAGGTCTGACGGCTCCAGGCGTGAGAAGCGAAATGTCTCGTTGAAGTGCGGCAGCGAGCCTTTCTGCACTGATGTCTTGTGGCGTTGTTTCTTGGAGGGGAGCAGGACCATGTGCACCTGCCAGGAGTCCATGCCGCTGCGGGCCTTGTCGGGGACGTCCCGGGCCGCGATCACGGAGACCAGCAGCTTCTCTGTGTCGGGCCGGTACTCCAAAGAGAGGACCAAGTCTCCACATTTAGAGATGGGGGTTCGAGGGGATGAAGTGGCCGGCTGAGTGGAGACCTCATCCTGGGGAGGATGCTCTTGCTGAGAAGGAAGGAAGAGGAAAAAAGCTCATTGAGCTGCATGTACTGTATAATGTGACTTAAACATGATTTAGACCCCCTCAACACCTTGGAATAAAATGTGTTTTGGGTGATCAGATTGGAATGGCATTGTGCTTGACCAAATCAAAGTCCAGGTGTAAATGCAACACTTCTTTCCTCACTTACTTTCCTCCCCCTTTTTGTCAGCATTGATAGGTTCCTTCTTTGTTCACTCATTAACCTGACTGAGTCCACATGTTCACCTGTATTTAGACCCTGAACACCATTTCTTTCTTCATCATCCCATGGGGCAGCAGTGCTGACTCTTTGTTTAAACTACAAGTTCTTCAGTCTGAAAATAAATCTTTGTGTGTGCAAAAGGAAAGTTTCAGTGGCTGTGCATTCTGATCAGTGCCCTTTTTTAATGAACTGGATGCAGTGATGGGTGATTGACTCGTGTTTTGCCCTGGTGACGGAGATGTCGGCTGGACGGAGAGACTGGATCTCAATCAGATCTCAATGTGGACACTAGAGACACACACTAATACTGGGAGTAAATGTAGTCAGGTTAATTCATATCTAGATACAATCTGGATGTGAGGTGTGAAGGGAGTCTTAGTGATGTCTGATGAGAAAAGATGCTGAATAAAGAAATAGATAAATAGGAAATTCAAGACAAAGTCCTCACAGACGGAGTTGCTGAGAGGCACTTATTTTATATGAGAGGCTTTTAGTGGTCAGGGTTGGTAACTCTTATTTTTAACCACCCATTTGAACTGATTGTCTCTGGTCCCGCTGCTGCGGTCTATTTATAACTACACACACAATCAGCTGAGATATGAATAGAAAGGCAACAGAAGAAAAAGGGCAAACACAGAATCATTTGGACATTGATTGCTTCCAGCCGCCCTGATTCCCCGAGCATGACGATAACTGCATCAGCTGGATGAACAGATCCATTCTGTTCCTCAGAAACTGAGGGTCCAGGAAATGACTTCAGGGTAACCCAAATATATAATATGTCTGTTGTGTATCAAACACTCATCTTGCAGATTTGAAAGGTGATTCTAAAACATTTGCACCTTACTGTACATTACACAGTTGATTCTTTCAAGTAGTGAAGCATTTCTTCTGTATGATTAGCGTCTTTGCTATGCTATATAACTGTATATTTTGCATTTAATGTTGCACTACTTATGTCCACCTCACACGTGAATATGTACAGTAAAAAGTCCTTTCACCTTTTATTAAATTATTGCGGATAATCATATTGTATGTATTTTTTTGCTCTTTAATCTTTGTCTTTTACCCAGTGATTAATACACTCATATTTTGATTCAATGCATGAAAAAAATGTCAGATTGCTGCACTAGAATCAAGAAAAACTGCACTTGATTCTTGAAAAATTATGGAAAAACTTGTGTGTGCTTGGTAACGGGTAAAATAAGTGTTACTAATGATACATGTTTCAATTTGTTTAAAAGAAATTAGTTTGTTGGGGAAAAAAAAAAAAAAAAAACAGACAAAAGAATATCAATAATTGGCAAAGCAGCTCGTTCAGAGTGAAATGAGCTGATTTCTGATTATTTTGTAAACGTAAAAATAAACTATTAGTCGATGATTAAGACTCACAATCACGAATGGTTCTGAGAAACCTCTTCTTAAATGTTCAGAGACACAAACTGAGCAGAAATCCTGTCACAAAGGAGAAATAAACCTCCTCCTCTTCTTTTTCTCTACGCAGCCAGTCTCCGCTTCCCGTACAGTCAGCAAACACAACATCGATTGTTGTCGAGTGTTGACAGAGCGGGGCTGAGTGTCGCCGTCGACATGGCAACGGCAGAGAGAGATAAGATAATCACAGAGCCGCTGCTCGTGTCTATTGAATGTGCAGGTCAGGAGGTCGACACATGAAGAAGAAAAACACAGATGCTCACCTGATAAATGTTTACTACTTCTTCCTCTGCAAGGAGTAAGAGAGGTACTAAATATTACTCCTAGTAGTGAAAAGATTTCTTTGTACATAACTGCAAAATACTACAAGTAAAAGTCCTGAATACAAAATATTACTTCAGTAAGCGTACAGAGCTAATATCAGCATATCTGTTGGTCTACCGCTGCCTCAATCAGTTATTTGTTTGTGTTATTGTGTGTCTTTGGGGTTTAAAGGTTTAGTTAGGATCCATGGAAGTCACATGATAACACAGTTTGTGTTATCATGTGTTTGTGTTTACCTGTTCAGCTTCATTGTCCTTATTTTATCTGTACGCCTATTTCTGTGTTTGTACATTGAGAGCAACAACAGGGTCATATTCTTTGTATGTGTACACACTTAATGGGGCATTAAACACACACTGGATGCGTCGCGCTGCAGCTCGTCAACAGACCATCACGCAAAGTTATTACGTTTACTGACAGACCTGTACGTTCTCTGCATAGGCTTAAAATTATGTGCGGACAGCCCCCAATTAAACTTGATTTGCTCACCTGAAGAGCCGATCTCCAGAGATATTACTCGCCAGGCAATATCTTTTTGGCAATTGTCTTTATAATGATGGGATTGTGTATTGTTTCGCTCGTGACATTTCTCGACCTCAACAACAAGTCTCTCCTCATCCATTCTTTGTCACACACGAGACACGGCAACAGAAACAGAGTTCTCTTTGCATCAGTGGTAAATAGAGAGGAGTCGAGCTGCCATAGAAGCAGAGAAAAGGAGCTGCTATGATACGAGCAGAGAGCGAGTGGGGGAAACAGGCTTTTAATTCCAGGAGCAGCACATCTGGAAATAGGACGGTGGCGTATAGTAGAGTGTGGCTCAGGACACATTTTCCTGACCGAACCCGACTTTCTGATTTTTAAGTCCGAACCCACCCCGAGCCCAACAGGAGCCCGAGCCTGATAGCAAGTTTTGTCTAGCTTCCTCCATTTTCATTAGTTCAGTCTGAATATTTACCGCCTCCTGCCTGAAATTCAACAATTGGCCTGTGTTGCGTTCAGGCGTTGTCACGTAAATAACAAATTCCAGCACTTGAATAGGTCATAGTTGGCTGAACCTGAACTGAGCAAAGCATGACATAGCATTTGTTATACGAACCCGGCCTGGCCCGACCCAGCGTATAGTGACACAGGGTGGTGCATTCTGGAGCGCTGGTGTGTGTCTTGCTGGGGTTGTACGCTAAAAGTAATAGGGGCATATTTTTTTGCGCGTGGCGTTTCCCGCCAGTGTGTTTTGGCATGTTTTGCATCTAGGATGAACTTGGATTGTTTAGTTTGAGGGTGGACTCAACAGTATTTGCGCTAAAACTTAATATGTTTTGGCAAGTTTGCCAGTAATTAACAAATCCCAAGTATATTTTGAAATTATGGGGAGTTTAGGGTTAAAATCTTATGCAAACTGTGGGATTTAGTACATTTAGTGTTGAATGTTGTTGTGCTTGTTCTAAACGTGTCGTGCTGCAGGATCACAGATGAAAAATATGAGAAAATGTAGGCAACAATAAATTAAATCAAGTTTAAAAAAAAAAAAGGCTGAATATGTGCTAATTTTAGCAGTGCTTTCATACGTGTTTGCTCTGATGTTACTCTGTAATTAGTAACAGTAATTGTGATTACAGCAGCACTTTAACAGCACTACTTGTTGAGGTAGTGGTATTATTATTAGCAGCAGTAGTATTACTAGCTTTAGCATTAGCAGGGGCAGGGCTGTTATATAACTGTATAAATAAACTGCTACAACATGGCTCTCCCCGGTTTTCTGTAGCTCCACTGATCCAAACTCATTCGTTATTTATGAAACGTTTCTAGATGTCAGTATCACCCCTGTGTGTGTATGTGTGTGTGTGTGTGTGTGTGTGTGTGTGCGTGTGTGTGTGTGTGGGAGGTGTTTACTGCACAGATTGCTCCCAATTTCAAAGTGTGATTCGGTGACTGAGAGGTTGTTAGATTCTACATTCTCACTCTCCTACATGTACAAACACACAGAAATACATGTTAAGTAGATGTATGCACATATTTATCACACTTTGTTTATACACACACACACACACACACACACACACAAAGGGTGCTTATTATTCATGACTTTCTGTTTGTTAGCCAACGCAGCGTGGAGAGCGAAGGAGATATCAACTATTTATACAAAACCTCGAGGCCTCAGTGAGCCGTGTTTGGTTTGTTTCTTCCAAAATGAACCTGAGAGGATAACACGGCAGAGTGATAATCCTCTCACAGCTGAATGATGATGATGATGATACCTCTGCCAAGCATGATGGGTAACAGCAGGGCTGTGGTCAGCTCACTGACCCCGTTAGGTAATCCCTGCCTTGGTTATTTATATATTTATTTGCTGGGTATTGTGAGCTGAGAAAGTGTGGAATGTTGAAGTTTTCTCGAGATTTGTTGTTAAGTTTGCAAGGTCTCAGTGTGAGGTAATGTGTGAGGTCTCAGTGTGAGGTAATGTGTGAGGTCTCAGTGTGAGGTAATGTCTACACTTGTAGAATTAAAACAGAAATAAAATCACTGAAAATAACTCGACTTTTCGACCAGCTTCTTACTGGTTTTATTGATATACGCAATGGGGTCCAACATGAACACACTCCTCACTGGTTTGACGTGGAAATCATTGGGAAAAGGTTGTTTTATTTGGTGTAGCTGTCAAACAATCAGAGCTTTGTAGCTAAGATTAAAGGGATAGTTCCAATTTTTTTGAAGTTGGGTGGTATGAGGTACTTATCCATAGGGTTGGCAATCGTTCCGATTTTCCGATACCCCTTAGTTGCAGGAGAGAAATGCTATTTCTTTAGAATAGATTTGAAATTCTAGAGGGGAGGGTTTCACCATGAGCCCCTTCAGGTTTCTCACCTCTCCTGCTCAATCCCTGCCACGTTTATTTTTTTTTACTTGTTTTTATCACATCTTGTGTGCTAATGAAATTCAAATTAAAACACAGGCGTATTTCCAGGTGGCAATCGTGCCACTCCACCCCACGGGCCCCAGGGCATCCGCACTGCCTGCACTGTCTATATACAGTATACACCCCTACTGGACACCATGGAAGGTAACTCTGGGATTGAAGATGTCAAATGCAACGTCTCTGCAGCGCTGCATGCCTAAAGTTAGCCGTTAGTCTCCAACAAGAGCTCTGATGTGATCCTATTCCCTTCAGAAGCTTCATAATCAAGCATTGCACATCAGTGACTTTTTGGAGACTAAAATAAATCCAGAGCAATAAAATCCGATGCTGAACGTCTTCTGTAATTATCAGTGAGTTTTCAGATTAAAAATGAAAGCTGGAAAATGTTTAACTTTGGGTGAAATGCTGCACTTGTCACTGTCACCAGCCGTCCAATCACAGTGGAGGAGGGGCTGGACAAATACCATAAAGACTAACCATCACAGAGGTGCTGAACAACAACTGCATTTTTTGATTTGGTGGACACACTGCCTTTTTAAAGTAACACTAGCAACTGTCCAACAAATGAGAATGTCCTCGGACAAGAGTATAACGACCAACCAATCGACCAATGGACCAGTGTTTACAGTCTTCTAGTTTATGGTAGGTATTACACCACTGATCAATAGGGACGCCCCAGGTCTTTTATGAATAGACACGTCCATATTCTGGGTTCAGGTAAGATGTGTCCTTTCTAGTTAAGGTATACATTTTCAAACTCATGACGACCTCTCGTCCGTACACACATAGGTGTGTGATTTCATTGGATGATTTTGTATGAGAAAGTGTGATCGGCAAAACACTTAAAGTTTGGGGGAGTTTAAATTGATTATCTTAAGCACAAACAGGAACAGCTTAGAGTGTGTGCTTGACAAGCTGCAGTACCTCTGGGCTCCAGGTGGAGGAGCTGTCTGTGGCATCATTCTTGTCGTAATCTGCAGGCTTCTCCGTGTCCTCGCTGCCATCTGCGGCTTGTCGATTCATACTTGGGACTGGACTGTCCCTGGTGCTCGATGCTTCCAGTGCAGCCGGTCTGTTCGGAGAGACCGCCGACGGCCTCTCGTTCTCTTGTGCCGCTGCAGAGAGCGGGTCCTGGAAACCCTTCGGCGGATTCTGAGCCTCCATGTCTGCATGAGGAAGGCAACAGAGGAGGAAAGTCAGCATTAGGCTCCTCTGGTGGTCGGATTCAAATCTGTGGGTGTGAGCACAGTCAGTTTGAGAAGGGCTGGGGTTAAATAGCATGTTTTAAAATCTGAATCAAGTTTTGGACCCACTTAGTGGATCAAACCTGATAGAGTTTGTCAGATTCATCAGATTTTGCCTCCCACATTTGCAAGTGACAAAGGTTTTTCAAAGATTTGACATCAAACTGCAACAATTAGTCGATTAGTTGGTCTACAGAAAATTATCAGCAACTTGTTTGATAACTGGCCCTTCACTAAGCCCCGCCCCTTTGCGATGGTCCAGCAAGCTGTCGAAGTAAGCATGGAACCCACACTGTAACTAACTGCACTCCATGAAGAAATATGATCATATTATTGGAGAAATGAAAGAGTGATTCCAGAGAGAAGCAGACAGAGGGGTCTACAGTCTGTGTTTGAAGGATATATCCAGGATGTCAAACTGACTCAGCAGCAACAACAGGTTAAAAAGACAAAGATAGTTAGAAGCTAAAGCCGAACTATAGGCTACAGATCACAGTGTAAAAGTGAACCACCACATCACTGCTGATCACCACACAAGACAATGAATATAAAGGGAAACTTCGAACCAGCTGTGTGGCATCGCAGTGTGTGCAGATGAAAGGTGCTGCTGCCAGCACCCAGACGGGCAGGGATCTCTGGGGGAAGTCAAACAACATTCATCTGCGTACACTGTGATGACACAGAGCTGGTTGAATATCAGCAAAGTTCCCCTGCTTCCCTTCACTGGTTCATGTACAGCAGGGTCGGTCTTTGTTTCACTGTTATAATCATTAAAAAGCAAAAGCAGCATGTGTATACATTCAGTAGGCTATATCTTCAGTAGCTAGCTAGCTAACCCTACACTTTTCAGGGTTTGATTTTGGTTTTGGAACAGGTAAGAAACGTATATCTTTTTCCAACCTCTCCAGGTAACGAGTATCATTAATACACAACGTGCCCCAGGCACAAAATTTAGCTCCTAATCCACAAAACCAGCCTGAAAATGAAGGAAATCTGAAACGACTGCATTAGAGTCAGCCATGTTGTTGGGTGGCCTGATGCTACACTATGATTGGCCAGTCTGCATCTGGGGGCGGGACTTAGCGAGGAATCAATTGATTAACAGATTCAGTTATTCTTCATGCAAAAAATGTCAAATATTCTCTGGTTAAGCTTCTCACTTGTGAAGGGAAGTTTTTTTGTCATATATGAGAGTAAACTGTGTATCTCTGTTTTTTTTCATAGTTTTGTTTTTTACATTTAATAAACTTGACTCTCAATCAAAAAAATAATAATCGGATTAGCGGAGAAGCTAAATAATCTTTAGTTGCAGCCCTAGTTTGAACCCCTCCACCACGTGCTAACTTGCTAACTAAATAGCATCACAAAACAAATGTTCAAACCAAATTAAGCTGCCTTCTTTTAGACCAGCAGCTGCTTGCTGGTGGGTGGTGACACTCTTCGCTTGGGGTCACTCTGTCTCAACTGGTAATTATTTACCATCTTTTAACGAGGTAACACACACACACACAGGCTGATGACTCACCTCAGCCTGTTGCCATGGCCAACGCTCTATGCAGCCATTGATATAACAGTCAGACCGACCTTAATGATGGTGAATTGGAGGTAACTGCTATTGATTGGTCTGAGGTACGGCCTGTTCTCTGAGTGTCTCTGTCTCAGGAAAGGCCAAGGTTTGACAGATTACACAATATCTACTCAGTTAACACCCTACACTCACAAACAAGGTTTCTGTAGCTTCTTTTAGACATTGGAGACTCAGTTAGATGGTTTACCACAGGGCACAGTGTCAGTGATACATTTGTCATCAATTTGGGTTAATTTTGGTTATTTGCACATTTAGCCTTTGAGTTTGTTGGGACAGAACAAACTAGTTATCTGTGTGAATTTCTGGATCACTACATGTCCAAACCAACTGCCAGAATAGATACTGGCATCTTATGTTTCTGCCAACGTTGAAAAGTTGAAAGTTGAAGTTGAAAAATAACATAATTTATGTTTCAACAACGCTGTGGTTAATGTGTGGCTGGTTTAGGCACAGAAACCACTTGGGTATGGTGAGGAAAAGATCATGTTTTGGCTTCAGTTAATATACTACGTCAATTTATAAATGTTAATATGATACATATGAAACATACAAATGTAACATAATACTACCTGTGGTAGTATATACATACAATGCCAACTTTTTCTTCTGGTGACTGGGCTAATTTGCCTCACGCAGAAAATGTACCTGCTGTAGAGACAGTAGCTGTACATTTATAAAGTGTTTCATCATGTCCCAGGATAAGATCAAATATTTAACCCAATAAAAACTGCACTTTGATGTGCATTTGCCTTAATTCACTCCACCTTGAACAAACTCGCTTTTTGCATATTAACATCGACTCTGTATGCAGTCGTGTTGTTTTTAAAATCTGCTTTGCACTGTGTGAGAACATCTCTCTGTCCAGTGATCAAAAGATGTGAGTTTGTATATATCTGTCAAATTTAGTCTACACAATGTTTTGGAAAACAAGAACTGTACTTTTTAGACCCATACAAGTGAACGATGAGCAATTTTAGCATATTTCTAATGAACAACTAGAATTACCGCCCTGCAGCTGGAAGCCTCCGCAAACCAGTCAAGCTGCATCTACAGTTTACATCCATGTCTGTGAAAACATGAATGCTTCAGACACATTTTCAACCGAGCAGCACAGAAGATCTACTATACAATCAGCACAGTTTCAAGATGGCCACCCAAAATTAGAGCCACTAATTCAGTGTCTGACCAAATGTTTCCCCTTCTGTTCCTGAGATATGACGTTGAGTAATGGCCAGAAAAGTGTTTTATGCTGAACATCATGATGTCACAGTGAAGACCTTGACCTTTTGAATATATAATAACATCACTTCATCATTTTATCCTATTAGACATTTGTGTGAAATTTTGTCATAATTAGAATTAGTTCTTGTGTTATGGCCAAAAACATGTTTGTGAGGTCACAGTGACCTTAACCTTTGATCACCAAATTTTAATCGCTTCATTCTTGAGTCCAAATGGACGTCTGTACCACAGAACTCTCTCAATACCTTCTTGAGGTATTGCATTCACAAGAATGAGACAGATGCAAGGTCACAGTGAGTGTGAAGTTTGACCACCAAAATCTAATCAGTTCATCCTTGAATCCAAGTGAATGTTTGTGAGATATTTTTAAAAAATCCCTCAATGTTTTCTTGAGATAGTGCTTTCAGAAGAATGTTAAAGACAAGGTCACAATGACCTTTACCTTTGACCATCAACACTGAATCAGTTTCTGTGGACATTGGTGACAAATTTGAAGAAATTCTCTCAAGGCATTCTTGAGATTTTGTGTTTACGAGAATAAAATGGACAACCTGAAAACAAAATGCCTCCCGCCACGGCTATCACTGCCACAAGGCATAAAAATGGATTGTTTAACCAATATTTATTATTGATTAATTTCAATTTGAGAACTCAATACATTAGAGCGAAACACAGCAGCCACAATACAGGATACAGATTTACATCCACAGCATGCCACTCACCCAATGGAATTAATTTTAGGCGCTGCTACCTCTCACTTTCACTGAGATAACAAACATCACTGGTGGGAAATGATAATAATAAACATTAATTCTTAGTAACTTGACCAAAAATTACAAAATGAAAACTGTGGCTGTTGTGTGGTTTGTGTCCTCTCTGCAGGCTGATGCGAGTACTGCCACAGATAATTTGGACACACGTGCATACAACAAATTCCTTTACAGGGGTATGATCCAAAAATGCTTTGTCAGGGTATCCAGAGGCATTAGACACTTAAAATGAATGCTTTTTAAAACATTTTCAAGATATTTTTTAACCAAATTTAGGACCGATTTTTGGACAAATAATTTTTATCTCATTAGCAATAGTTTAGCAACGCTGTCCAATATTTAATAACCTTTTTTACTGTCTTTTGTCTTTCTTTTTTAGGGGAACTAATGTTTTGTTGTAATTTGTCCTGTGTGGCTTTAAATCGCTCTGACTGAGGCTTCTGTAAAGATTTGTGCTTTTTTGTGCTTCCTCTTTTTAGTTATTCACATTTATAAATGTCAGTGCGTGTGAAGCAGGAGATGTGGTTTGATCTGTTGGGTGGGAAAATATCACCACCAGACCGTGACGGTGCTGCATGACTCAGGCTCAGATGATAATCCAGATTATGTTTTGGCGGATGTTGGGATTATCATTAATCACAATTTTTAGGAACATTTTAGGAACCACGTTACTTAAACTTTTGGCAATCTATGTTTAATACTTAACTACAGAAATCCATGATGTTAGATGACATGCAACTGCATCACAACTAATCGGGTTAATAAGAACAAACAAAACAAAAGTAGAACAAAAGTATGACCTCAAAAAATTACATTAATATGAAAAACACTCTTTTCGTATCTCGTCTTTTTGTTCCTCATAAATCTCTTATCTTAATCTCATTAATTAGTTAACAAACCTACTAATAAGACTCAAACAACAAACAAGTTAATTCAACAAAAGTGAAAGACGAGTAATAAAAGCTTTTCTCTTTTGTTTGTTCCCTCTCATCCTCCCCCCCAGGTCGCTCTTAAAACACCGGAAACCAAATGACAACAAACAAATGTCCTAATTAATGCTGCTGTGTGTCCACACGTTCACAAGCAGACACAGTGGTCCAATCACACTGAGCCTCCCTGAGCTCTTTACAGCCTCTAATCTGCAGTAAAAACATTATCTGGGGCCTTTTGGCTTATTGACACAGGGAAGGATTAGTGCTGGATCCTGCTGGGTTTCTGTTTTTAGGAGTTTCAGGTCTCTCGCTTGACATACGACAATCTGCTCTTTCTGACCCTTCGCATATAAATGTTGTAGCAAACATTATTTTCTCAGTGACCTTCAACAGCTCTTCCTAGATCTCTGCGACAGAACTTTAACAACCTACTGGGACTTTAAACATTATGTGTTTGTGCAAAAAATAAATAAATAAATAAAAATTATATGGTAGTACAGTGTCAACAGGAGAAAATGACTTAAGCTAATAATAATTTTAAAATTAAAAGGAAATTATTATCATAATTTGTAGTTTAGTTTAGTTTATTTAGGTCATTTTCCAACTTATAAAACCCAAATACACTGGTAGAAAGACAATAAATAAAAAGAAACAGGACCAAAAGGTGTAGGCTGAAGCTTTTACTTATTGCACCTACCCTTTTAACATTAATTATTTTTGTCAGCTCCCTTTAAATTATACAGAACAATAAAAGAAAGTAAAAGAAATTAAGTATATATAGATTATATAGGCCACATTTTAACAGGTAAATACAATACCCTAATGATTTTAGAGCAACCTACATTTCTTACATATTGGCAGAAATGGAATATAATATAATAAATATGTTTGCTTTAGTGTATAATCAGCTAAAAATAAGAACTGTCATGTTTTCGTTGTCTTAGAATGAGCTGTTTAAATCTACACGATGAGCAGTTTCGAAAAGATGAAACTGCTTTATTCAGTGTTTTTATCAGTTTAAATTACCAGGTCCATTCATTTTGGAGAGGAAGAGACCTCTACGGATGATTCACTTCCTGAATGTTTGAATCTTAAGTTATCAGAAAAAAATGAGCATAAATTAGCAGGTGCTGGGCTAGCAGGCCATCTGTGAAGAGCCAAACAACGTTGGAGACACATTGATTTGTAACATGAAACTGCTTTATTCAGTGTTTTTATCTGCTTTGATCACTTGGCCTGTTTGTTTGGAGAGGAGGGGTCCTTTGCAAATAACTGAGCTCCCAGTAAGAACCTCCTGAACGTGAACAGTTAAGGAAGAGTTTACACTTGACAAACTGGAAAAGTTTCAGCTGATGGCAATCTGCAATCATCTAAATCCTACACACTGCTCCTTTAAATACACAAGGTCATAGTTGTCTAACTAAACTTTAGACTTGCTCATGTATTTGAAAATTATGCATGCATTGTGCTGCAATGTTAATAATGTAAGGTATGAAATTAAAGTATTTAAATATGTCACAATATTAAAACTTTTCTAGAAAACAATCATTGGATAAAATAACCACACATTAATATAAATATTTTGTCTAACCAAGTTGCAAATTGTGAATAAGCATGGCCTACAATAGTTGTATATACAAACTAAAGCGATAGTTGTCATAGGTATACTGGTGTGGCCTGCTCTCTGACATTTTACAATTTTTATATAATTTATATGGACGTCATATCCTCCAACACTACAGTGAAATGTGTGGAGGAAGATGGTGTGTTGAGGTAAATTTTGGGAACCCACCTTCACAGTCTGATGGCTCGGTGCTGCCCTCCTCCTGGTCCGACAGTCGGGTGAATTTGTGGCGTCGGCCCAACGACAGCTGAGTCGGCTGCTGGTCGCCGCTGTTCGCTGCTGCTGAGGTACGAAAACTCTGCGAACGTGACACCGAGATCTCAAACTGCTTCAGAACCTCGTCTTCACTGTCAGAGGAGCTGCTGGCATTTTCATCATCATCGCCACCGTAGCTGCTCACTGGGGGGAGATAAACACAGGGAAACAGAGGGGGTGATGAGGAGGAGAAGCTGGGAGAGGAGAGGAGCAAACAAGGAAGAAAGGAGAGGAGTGAAAGACAAAAGAGGAAAGGAGAGGAGGAAACAAGGAAAAGGACAGGATGAAACAAGGAGAGGAAAAGAGGAAACAATCCAAAAAGGAGAGGAGAAGAAGAAATGAGAAAGGGAGGGGAGGAGAGGAGGAAACAAGGAAGTAGGACACAAGGAAGAAAGAAAAGGAGAGCAGGAAACAAGGGAGGGGGCATAAGGAAGAGAGAGAAGGAGAGGAGGAATCCATTAAAAAGGAAAGGAGAGAAGGAGACAAGGAAGAGAGGAGAGGAGGATGCAATTTATAGAGTAAAGGGGAAGAGGAAATGGAGAAAGGAAAAAATAGGAGGAAACAGGGAAGAGAAGTGGAGGAGGAAACAAGGAAGAAAGGAGAGGAGAGGATGAAACAAGGAGGAAAGGAGAACATGAGAAAGAAAGGAGAGAAGAGGAGGAAACAAGGAAACAAGGAAGGGAGTAGGGGAGTACACAAGAAAGAAAGGAGAAAAGAGGAGGAAACAAGGAAGAAAGAGGAGGAGAGGACAAAAATAAGCAAGCAGAGGAGAGGAGGACACAGGGAAGAAAGAAAAGTAGAGGAGGAAATAAGGAAGAAAGGAGAGGAGAGCAGTAAACAAGGAAGAGAGAGGAGATGAGGACACAAGGAAGAAGGTCATGAGGAAGAGGAAATGGAGGAAGGAGGAAACAGGACAGAAAGAAAAGTAGAGGAAAAAGGAAGAGAGAAGAGGAGAGGAGGAAACAAGGAAGAAAGAAGAGAGAGGAAGAAACAGGGAGGAAAGGAAAGAAGAGGAAACACTAGAATTCAGTCAAAGATAAGACGATAGAGCTCAGTGCTCTTAATTGTAAAGATGGAACTACAACATCATCTATTATATGACATATGACAGATATATCATTATACGTATTATTATACATGTTCCACTTCTGAAACAAAACCTCCTTTTCTGACGGTCTCTGTCCAGTACATGATGAGTCTACAGCAGAGTTTGACTGACGGCTTCCACACAGCCTGAACTGATGTTAACAGGCAAACGCACCAGAGTTTGTTTTAACCAAACCAAACAGT
Source organism: Epinephelus moara (assembly GCF_006386435.1). Taxonomy (NCBI): domain Eukaryota; kingdom Metazoa; phylum Chordata; class Actinopteri; order Perciformes; family Serranidae; genus Epinephelus; species Epinephelus moara. Next base: position 7,722,659 of record NC_065519.1, on the reverse strand, counting down.
TAGGGGTGAAAAGGAAACAACATATAGAAATTCTAATCATATCACTACATGTGATGTTTCAGGCACCAGCCCTTCATCAGACATGAACACGATAGGGAGACACACCTCTACATATACAACCAATGGTGGTCACCCAAAAGATCATGTGATGACACACGTAGCTATACCGAAACCAAGTGCAAACCAGTACAAAATTACACCACAGGAATACATTTACAAAACATATATTTGCAAAAAAATACATTTACAAAAAGGCCAGCAGTGCCTAGAGTATCACCTTTTTTTGATGAGGTGCCTCTAACACTACAAAAAGTCGTGATACTTAACGAGAAATACCACATAATGCATCACTAAGGTTTAAAGTTAAGGTGAGAATGTTCACTTTCATTTTCCAACTAGCTGCTGATTTTGCCACCTGCGGCCCCGCCATGCAAAGCACACCTGCCTATGGGAGTCTTTTAGCTCAAACTATCAGAGTGCGCCTTGCAGTTGGTTCAGATGGAGGTCCGATTTGGTTCCCACCTCAAATGAACCACTCTGCAATAACATGAGACCACTTCCTTTAAAGGGTCTCACTTGTTTGATGAATCGTACCAAAAGGGGGAAAATGAACCGAAGTTAAATTCAACCCAGGTTTGAAAATGACCGTTATCTGGGTCAAAAAAGTCCATCTCCAACAGTATCAGCCAGCTCTCAGCTACAGTATAATGAACCCATTTTGTGCAGGTGAAATAATCGCTCCTTTATGAGATATAAATGCTCATAAAACAAGTGAGGAGAGAACGAATGCTGTTTAAACCCACACTGTCGCGTTAGCAGCACAAAGGGTCGCTCCATTCACATCATAATTTGACCATAATTGGATAGCAACAGCTGAATGAGTGACGTGGCGGTGGAGCGACCGGCCCCTCCTCTCTAAAGTGCAGGTCACTCTGCCGTCTCTTCTACCTGAGCGATTGCCATGGTTACCTACAGAGCAGGAAGCTGTTGCTTTGAGTGGGCGAGTGACGGCTGATTGCTCTGTTAACTTGTGTCTTAAAAAGCTATTCGGAGGCGGAAGCTCTCAGAGTGGAGTAATGTGGCTTAATGATTACATGCAACTGCCACACACACACACACACACACACACACACAAATACATGTTCTTGCACACACACTCAAATACGCAGGGATACAAAGAACACTTCCCACACACTAAATGAAAAAAGGCTCCTTTATAAGTTAAAGTCCTTGGTGTATATATATATTTAGTGAGTAGATATACTGTGTGTGTAAGTATCAAAAGTAAATTATAACAGTAACATATATTGTCCTGGTGGCCTGAGAGTTTAAGACATTGACCATGCAATCACAACGTCCCCAGATCCAGTGGTGGAAGAAGTATTCAGATCCTTTACTGAAGTTAAAGTACTAGAACTACACTGTGAAAATACTCCACTACAAGTCCTGCATCTACACCTTATTTCAGTCTCATGAACAGAATGTACTTAGCGTATGAAATCTAAAAGCATTCACCAGAGGTCGACTGATTCATTCATTAATCTGCATCGATAAGATATTATATAAACCATCATTAATGAGGGAACAGGGCTCTGATGGCAGCCAATAGCTGTAACCTCCACTTTTCACGTGGGTACGGCTGTAAGGTTTTTGCAGGGAGTACTCCACATGCAAACATGTGTGCTTTTGATTTTGGAGTGAACTGTCCCTTTAATTTGTTTAATTAATTTTAAAATCAATACAACTGGAGATACATGGTTTTCACTGGACAGGAAGAGAATAAAGAATCAGTAAACGGTATTGGTATGAGTGAATCATGGCTGCACTGCATGAATATGACTGGACTTTACTAACGAGCTGCGAGCCGAGCAGCTGATGAATGAGCCGCTGATTACTCATCAGCTGACGCTTCAGTTCTCTGACTGACCTGCTCCAACAGTTCGCTGCTGGATGTTAATGAGAGTGGTGGGATGTAACCAACTACATTTACTCAAGTACAACTTTACATTTCTACACAACTACATTTTCGAGGCAAATACTGTACTTTTTACTCCACTACATTTAATTTACAGCTTTAGTTACTACAGCAAAATGTAAATACAAAATCCACTAACACATTATGATATATTATTAAGATTAAGCTGAGAAAATGAAGAAAAGGAGAAAGGAAACAAGAAGGAAAGGAGAGGAAAAAGGACATAAGTAAGAGAGTAGAGGAGAAAACGAGGAAGAGAGGAAAGGGGGACACAAGGAAGAGAGTAAATGAGAGAACGAAACAAGGAAGAGAGGAGAGGGGGACACAAGGACGAAAAACAGGAAAGGGGAAATCCAGAAAGAAAGGAAAAGAGAGAAGGAAACAAGGAATTGGAAGAGGAACTGGAGAGGGGAGAAAATAGGAGAAAACAGGGAAGAAAAAAGGAGTGGAGGAAACAAGGAAGAGAGCAGAGGAGTACACAAAAAGGACAGGAGAGAAGAGGTGGAAATGAGGAAGAAAGGAGGAAACAATGAGGAAAGGAGGAGTAAACGAGGAAGAAATGCGAGAGGAAGAAACAGGGAGGAAAGAAAAGAAGAGGAAACACTAGAACTAAACACCAGTCAAAGATGCAGTAATTAAATCAGCTCATATTTTATATATATATATTTATATATTATTCTGAAACAGGTCAGTACTTTTACATTTGGTATTTACAGTTTATTCAGATGCTAATACTTTTGTGTTTTAACTTTAGTAAGATTTAGAATGCAGGACTAAGTTAGGACTTGTAACAAAGTGTTGTTAAACCTTGTCCTAACGGCTTGCATTGGTTTCCGTTGGACTGTCCAACGCAGCACGCAGCACGCAGTTTTGAGATGAACTTTTGTCGGACATCCTGTTTCTATTTCATTCCTGTCGCTCGTTGAGAGTACCTCTATGCATTAGGAAAGGCTGATTCATGAGGCTGATATGAGGAATTACAGACACGATACCTCCTTATTCCACCACAAAAACCTAAATAAGTTGGCATCTGGCTGGAGAGAGATCACCAGAGAGCTGAACGTTTTTGCTAAGAATTGTGTGGGATGCAGTAAAATAGCTTGTTTTACAAATTTGAGATGGTGATATGATAAAGTATGGAAGCTACAAGAATGATATCTATAAGTTACCTGCAATAGCATTTGTGTGAGTATGAATAATAAGGAAGTACGTACTCACCCACCTTTTCAGTGGTTACTCGAGAGTGATAGTCTGATGTTTGCATCCAGTTAAGACACGGTGTTACACTGTGGTATTCACTCAGAGAGCGCCTGACTTAGCCTAAAAACTTTTAGTAAGAAGTCCCAGCTTAGGAGTGATGTAGGAAAGTTCTCAGAACAGCTCTGAGTGAGGAAGGGACAGAAACTTTTACCTTAGTGAGGAGGTGTAGTTGACCCTGTTGCTAGGTGTGATGCTTTCTTTTAACAGATGTGATTGGTTGTCACAGACACGCCCCTTGTGTGAGCCTGCAAGGTGTGGATTTAGGTGTGGTTTATTTGTGGCGTCATAGCATTAGGTGGGAAATGTGTGTGTATTCCTAATGAGATCAACCACACATATTATCTCTGCATGATCTAATCTGTAGCATTTCATTTAATCACTGTCATCCAGCATTTGGAGAATATCTCTCCGACCTCTTTGTGTTTCCACCATTTTCTCCTCTGATTAAGAAACTCTTAAACCTCTTAAAGTCCTCCTCCCTGCTCCTGACAGTTTGTCACCTTAGGAGCTCTTTTAAGGTCTAAGTTGCTCTGTGAATAACTTCTATCTTTACAAGGACCTAGTCTTAACTTAAAGGGGAAATTCTAAGAATTTTCGTAGAATTTCGTCACTGGGAGCGACTCTTAGCACTAGGAAGCTTCGAGAATACAGCCGCTGATTTACTTCTGCCTGTCCACTGGTCATTATTTAACATAACTACTGTGTACACTTCTTCTCACTCTTTGGTGAAAGTACAACATGCTTCTTGCACTTTAAATATATTCATGACAGGCAGTCTAAACTTTGAACGATTACATACATTAATTCTATTCAACGTAACTCACACACACACAAACACACATACACACACAGTCATTTGAATCGTAGATACATAGAGTCGATGAAAAGAATCATTTCCATTGTGAAGGTCAGATGCGACCTGTTCATCTGAACATGTGCTCAGTTTGTAAAGACACACGTGCATCTTACTTTTCAATAACGTTGTGTCATACTCAAGTCATTCATAACCCTATAGATGAAAAGAAACACGTGTGTACAGTACACTAACTCACTGGAAACGTGACAACCTGACAGAGCACATAAGCAGTGATCCTTGAGTGGAAGTAACAGTACAATAATAAAAGCATACATATGATTTAAGTCCCACTTCTTCATGGACATGCACCACAGTCAACAGCTGGATGGATCATATATCTCCTCATCATATTCTGATCATTTAATCTCATTAAGTAAACCTTTAAAACCCTTCAGATGATGCCAAGCCAAGACTGGTGCTCTTAGTTCCAGAAAACAGGCACAATTTTAATTTCACAACAGTGTCATAGTTTCTTTTGTCACTTCTGTTACCCTAGATTTACTGAAAGTAACACGCTGTTTTCATTGTTTGCACCAATGAAACTATTTAAATCAGATTACAGAGTCCAGGTTCAAACTACATTTTTACATATAATTTGACTAAAACATCACGTCAACATAACATAGCATAAGAGCCCCTACCTCGTCTGCTGACTCCAAACAGGATATGTTGTTTGTTCAGGAAATCGACTGGAAATACCAGAGACTCCACCTGCTGCAGGTGAGAACCAACAAACCAGCACAGTGTTTGCTCAGTGTTTGACTCACAGTCTTCACCTGGATTCAACCATCCGGCTGGTGGCAGTGTGACTTATTCTTTCTTTCTTTTTTCAAATCCGATTATAAAGCAATAAACCGGGGAAATCTGAGTTCGTTTGCAGCTAAAAATGCAACCAAACTTTTGAGTTAAAATGATTCACAGCCAGAGTTAAACAAGTGTGCAGGATTTACCCTCTTCAGCCCACACAGAGGAAGCTCTCACTGTCAGGTTTTAACCATTTTTACAAGCATTATTGTTTCAGCTTTTTTTGTATAGTTCAACACTGAAGTGATACTCCACTCAAAATGTTTACAGTATTAAAAAAAATATCTCCTTGCCCGGAGTGAGATAAAAGGATTATTACCGCTCTTATATCTGTCCAGTAAACATGTAGCTGCAGTCAGCAACTGGTTAGCTTAGCATAAAGACAGTAGGAAACAATATGCACCAAAAGCTCAATCATACCCCAATTCTACCAACATGCAACCGGTTCCTCTCTGGTTCCTGTATGTAACTTTGAATGGTTCAGTACATTTCGACCAAAAATAACTTGGTTCAGGACTCGCAAAATTGTCTCTCAGCTGGAACCAAAAAATAACAGGTTTTCTTTGACCTGAACAAACAGACATAGTTTTTGTTCGCAAATTAAATTATCTTTGGTATATCTTTTTCCAACTGGTGCTCAGTAACATATCATTAGCTCCTCATGGTTCTCTCCTGCAACTGGACTGGATGCTGTTAAGTCCCCAAACTGGACTCCTCCCTCCCCCCTGGCTGCACCTTGAGATCCTGTCCATGACTATGACTAACAGAACTGGTGACAAGGGACAACCCTGCTGGAGGGCAAAACCAGGCCAGCTGTTAGGAAACACAGGCAGGGGGACAACTGGGGGATGGGTCCCTATACATTTTTATACTTCCTGCCAATATAATCCAATTGATAATATGTCCACATGTATTTTGTATCTACTTGTATCTACTGTTAAGACCTTGTTTTCTTATTTTGAAATGCAGAGGTAGTCACATGTGTCCTGGGCCAAAAACAAATAATTAGAGAAAAGTAAAATCAAACACTGATAGAGGAAATTTTATCATTAGGTCAAATCAAGAGTGTTTTTATTTTCTAACATTAGTCTGCCTCGCCTCTCACCATCAGCTCAGCCTGTCATACCTGCTCCTTCTTTATCTTTTTTGCCAGACATTTGTCCAGTGCCTCTCTTCTCCTTCAATTTCTTGTTCCCTTTGTACCCTGACTTTTCCATTAGGAGCCCCTGATGTTTGGTGAGATATTCTGACTTTGCTAATGAGGCAGCAGTCTGTCTCACATGTTTAAATTAGCAGCACCTGGCACACCTGACCCATGTCAGATGGACTGAACCATTTCAGTAATAAACACATGGCCTGGGATGGGGTCATCTGTACCCTTTCACACCCCCTGACAGTAGGCCCGTTTCCACAGCAGGAACTTTGGGGTAATTTTAAGGGGCCAGGGCCGTTGGTGCGTGTCTCCACCGCAGGAACCAGCCCCAAGGACAGAGTTCCGGAACTTTTACAGGGGCTAAACAAGTCCCTGCCTCGGAGTAGGTACTAAGAACGGCCCCGAGAAACTCCTGGCTGGGGCTTGGGGATTACTTGGTGCTGATTGGATATACTCAAGGCGGGATGTGACGTTTTGTAAATAACAACATGGTTATCGTAGATTAGCTGGGCTAACCGTTAGCTGTTAGCGGTGTCTGTAATAACTCCGGTCACGGTCCGTGAAAAAAATATTTTTTCCAGCGGATATCTTAGTTACAACATGACTGAGCTAGCAAAGCAGTTTTGTGTTGCTATGTGTGGTATTTATTCAGTTTTGGGGTATTTACTCAGCTTTGGGAAATCACGATTTCTAGAAAGCTAACAGCAGCAGCAAAGCTAACATCAGGACGTCATCTGTTAAAAGCCTCCCGTTGTCGGATATGACATGAAACTACTCCAGTTAGCTCAATCATGTTGTAACTAAGACATCCGCTAGAAAAAATATTTTTTTCACGGACCGTGACCGGAGTTATTACAGACACCGCTAACGGCTAAAGGCGTCCCTACGCCCCTACGTCGCCCCGGTCAAAATGGTTGCGTAATGATTACGTCACATACAGAGCCCGGTAACTTTACAGGAACCTTCCTCCTACTCCGCTCTCTCAGTGGAGACACGGCGGTTGAGAGGGCCAAGCGAGAGAACGTTCCTGTAGTTGTTCCTGCTCCCCAAATAGTACCAGGAACTTCTTCAGTGGAAACGGGCCTAGTGGGCCCGGCCAAAACCAACTGAAAACTTTTGACTTAACGGCGAGTATGCAGACACAGCTCTCACTTAAACAAGGACCAGGTGGCTCGTAGCAACGAACCTGGTACCCCATATTCAGGCAGTACCACCCACAAGACTCCCCAGTAGACAAAGTCATAAGCTTTCTCCAAGTCCACAAAACACATGCAGACTGGATGGGCAAACTCCCATGAGCCCTACGGGAGCCCTGCAAGGATAGAGCTGGTCCCCTGTTGCACGGCCACGAGGGAATCCACATTGCTCATCCTGAATTTAGGGTTCGGCAATCAGTCAGAGCCTCCCTTCCATCACTCTAGAATAAACTTTCTCAGAAAAGGATGAGCAGTGTGATACCCCCATAACTGACTGAAGCACAATGCCGGTCTGCCACTCCACAGACCCTGTGCCCAGCCTCCACACAACACTGGAAAGGCATGTCAACCAAGAGAGCCTTACAATAGTATCACCAAAAACACAATTAATCAAGTTACCACAGATCATACACACAGTGAACCTACAGCTTTTGGCGCAGCTTAAGTCCAACATGCAGAAACACTGGTATGATCCTTTAATGTAACTTTTTGTCATACTTCAGTGACCTTTGCTCCGTGTGCTCGCAGTGTTTGACAAGTGGGAGGAAAGGAAGAGCTCTTCAGAGTGACGGAAAGAGAGAGAATAAAAAGTACAAAATGAGTGTCCTTTTTCTCTCTTTGCTGAATTTTTCTTCAAGGTTTTCTAATGTTAATATTTTCGTTGTGAGCTGCTGCAGAGCTTTGTGGCAGTATGTGGCTGACTCACTCAACTCTTTCTCTCATACATACACACTCGCCCACAGGAACCACTGCACAAATACAAACTCACCCACGTTCTCTTTCTCTGTTACTGGAGAGTTTAATTGGAGTCATATAATGCATACAGGAGTCACACGCTCTCTTTCTCTCCTACTGAGATGTTTCAGGTTATATAAAAGGTGAGCCTTGACTAGAAAGCCACAGCGCTCACAGATGAGCATATTCAGCTCAACCTTTTAGGAAACAGTGTCATTGTCTTTCTTTCGAAGGGAGAGATTAGAAGATCGTTAAATGTCAAAGGAAGATTCCAGCTTATTTCAACCTGGCGTATTTCCCATTATGTGGCTATTGTGGCTCTATGGGTCGTGCTAACTTTGCTCTCGCCTCCTCCGATGTGAGTCATTTCAGACACTTATTGAAAGTAAACAAAAAAACACAAACCTGAAACGGCCATTATGGTGTTGTTTTGTGCCTGTCCTCAGCAGTTAATGTGCTGATGGAAAAAAAAAAAAGAAAATTTGAACATCTACAGCTCAGTGAGAACTGTGCAAACTCCAGCTGCTGCTAAAGATCATGTGATATGACTGACAGCTACAGAACAGCTACTAACTGAAGCTCAAGATGCACTACTTTTCAGATGTCTGCGATTTCCAGATTTGGTGCCATGTTGTGTCAGGACAACATGGTCCCCTCCCCAGGGTGTCAAATATGGCAGCTTGGTCAGTGGGCCTTTTCCACTGTCACTTTTGGCCACGCCGAGTCAAGCCATACCGCTCCGATTTGCGTTCCCATTTTCAATTCAGACAGCTGTGCCACACTGAGCTGCAGATGGACTGGGTCACCCGCCCTCAAGCAGGTAGTGGTGGTGTCTCACCTTCTCCCTCTGAAACACGCGTGTGTGTTGCAAGACTCTCCTCCCCTATGTCTGCAGGAGACCAGAGAGAAAGGTGTTGTTTAAGAGTCTCTGTGTTCAGCTCTCAGTACTTTTGTAGCCTCTAACTGAATCTCTGTGGTTTGGAGTTTAGTTTCTCTCCTGCGTCCTGTTTTTACTTTACATATGTGCTTTATTTCACTGTTTCATGTTCGCTATCTGCTGTATAAGAAGTTGTGTGAAGTTGCTGCTCGAAAGCTCATCTCGGCTTCACAATAAAAGCTTTACATAACAAAATAACGGGGGACTTTTTTTGTGAAGAATCCACAAGAAATGAAATGTGTTTATTGCTGAATTAGTGGAACTTTGTTAGTGACTTTTCTTCAATAAAGGCAAGTGTAATGGTACAGCAGGGAGGAAGAGTAAAATCAGCTCAGCTCCAACAGGTAAACTTCTTTTACAGTACCTGCCCTGCTGTGGAAAAACACATGCAGCAAAAATAACAAGGGACTGAAACTGTGGATCAGCCCGCTGCTTTTAAATGTCATCAGTTGAAGACACACCTTCAAGTGGGTAGCCCTGTTTTAAATGCAATTCCCTGCCATGCTGAGCTGATGGCCCATACCAAGCCAAGCCAAGCCAAGCCAAGCTAAGCCATGCCAGCCCATGACTGCTGAAAAGGTTTTAGTGTCTGTTTGAGATGCACTAGGCATTCAACTAAGTCCAATGTAAACTAAACCTAACCAAGTAGTTTTATTGCCTAAACCTAAAGTAGTTTTCCGAAACCTATTTTCCTGTGAAAATGTAGGTTTATTTTGAAAGTACACTGTAGCATTTAACAAGTAGAAACTGACACTCCTTTCCTGATTGTCCAAAACTGATGATCAAGGGGTACCCAGAGCATCATAGTTTGAAGCGTAGGGCCACTGACCAAGCTGCCATATTCCACGAGTGCGCTGTGTCAGTTCCTGCTAGTTATGTGCCACAGCGTCCTTTCTAAACAAACTTCAGCCTTCATAGGAAATAAAGGCTTCCTCAACTTCTGAGTGAAAACATGTTGGCCTTGGCATAAATCAAAGCTGGAGACAAAGCACAGAATTTGCAGGGTGGATGGAGAAACTGCTTTTCATTGAAAATCAGTTCACCCATACAGCTGTGAGACTGTAAAATAAAAAGGTAAAACAAAATCCTAAATGTCTTGTGACTTCATCTGTCCAACAAGTCCTCCAAACTAAATGACAATATGTTGTTGTAATCAGGCAGTGTGGAGAGAAAAGTTGAAGCTGAGATGAAATGATTCGATAGGATAAAAAAGGTGCAGCTAAATGCTGCAGATTTACAGATATAATCATGAACGACGGACATGGTTGGTATTTTAAAAAACATGCCGGCAGGGCCGTCCTCAGCACGTCATAATGTCACTAAGTGAGTTTATTCTGTGTTTTAATAAACTAATAAATGGCATCAGCACTTACTTCTGCCTTGTACGAAAACAGAGGATGTGTATGCATAGAAGTAATAATAAAAACAAAGACCTATATTTTATTTTCTGGTGGGTTGGAGTACATTCAGAGCTACCAGAGCTTCCTGTGATCAACATATGTTCTGCAAGAGCACCGAAATGCAAAACAAATACTCAAAAAGTGCACAAAAATAACATATATGAATATTGATTCCTGTAGCCTTAATTGTGGAAGTGCAGTTGACTAACTAAAACTGAAGAAACTGTTTTTAATCATCTTGACAGTTTTTGTGTCCGCTTGCCTACAAGGTTTCACTGTTCACTGATCAGGTAGACATAAAGAGATGTCACTTACCGAGCCCCTGGCGGATTCCCAGTCGTCCTTTCTTCCGGCGGCCATGTTGCTCCAGACAGCGCAGTCCACCGATGCGTGAGAAACACAGCTTCTTGTTGATGAAGAGGAAGAGGACGGCCAACGCCACGATGAAGACGCCCACCGCCGACAGGAAGCCGATGGCCTCTGGGGGGACTGGCAAGAGGAGGGAGAGGGAGAGGGGACACACAATGACACACTGATCAGACCACACAAACAGACAGTCTGGACACATTCGCGCACACACGCACACACACAGTACGCATGGTACATGTGATACACACAGACAGAATGAGTGACACTTTAGTATTTGAGTTACCCTCAGTGCCTTGCTCAAGAGCAGAGTCAGTGTAAAACATCTGCTACAGTGCAGCAGCTGGAAAAAGACAGTTTACCAGCTGAACCAGCAGCTCTGTGCCTTGCAAGAGCACTTCTGGGTAATCTTCTGGGTAATTCTATCAAACAAGAACTGAAATTAAAATCGTTTTCTATCTTCATTTACTGTTCGCCAAGATATCAGTAATTATACCGTGATACTTTTTCTGTGACATATCAGTAATTTGAATTTACAGCATCCTCAACTGACCTTTACGAAAGCCTTATTGTTGGCTTGGAGTGTCGCTCAACAGAAATTACGAATTTTTGACAGAGAAAAGTGTCGCTCAACACTTTTTTTTTAATGCCGTACAACTGCATAATTTTGTTATGTTGTAGACAACTTCATATTTGTCACACAAACTTCTAAAACCACAGATTTTAGATTCAGATTATTCAGCATCTGTTCATAGAAGCAGCCGTTTGTCAGCAGCAGGAGCTCCTGTGGAGCTGAGAGAACAGCAGCCGGCCAAACTGCCTTCACCAGGCTGACTGACAGCAGACATTTACTGAACCAAAACATTTTTCATGTCAGTACCACGGGAGACATATACAGCAGGATATCTGTGTGATTTTGAACAGCTATCTGTGCAGATTACGGCGGCGGAAACATTTCACTGAAGCATAAATTGAAAATGTGACTCAAGACGGCAAATGTAGCTGCTATCATCCACATTACTGTTTCTGAAATGGGGTTATGTGTACTCCTAGGGGTACTTTAGAATACTAAAATAATGATTAAATGATAAATAAATAAACAAATAATTCACTAAAATAATGATTTCACTAAATTATAAGTGCAACTTATATTTGACACATAGCATTTAAGCGTTTTTTAGTAACAAGGTTGTTGTCTGTGACTGGAAATGACATTTACACATTTACAAAATGTGCAAAAACAAACACTGAATAAATCAAATTAAATCAAATTGACACCGATGATCAGCAAGAGAAGCTTGGTTGACACTATGTGCAGTCTGAGGGCAACACTGCCTGAGAAGACAAGTTCTTAGTCTCCTCCATCATAGTTACAAGGAAGAGGTAATTTAAGTTTGATCTGTTTTTAACCTTGGCTTGTGAAAGTAGCTCTTTACTGTATTTTTTTTTTGCCGTGATTGGTAATGGGGAGAAGAACTGCAAGTCAAGAGAGAGAAAAACTGAAAGTAATTTATAAAACACAAAGAGAGAGTAAGAGGAAATAGACAGAGAAAGGGGACGGGAGGAGAGAGTGATGACAGATATATGTTTATGAAAAAAGGAAGAGACAAATCAAGGAGAGGAGAGAGGCAGAACAACATCTGGACAGAAATAGAAAGACAGGAGTGATGAAAGTTGCAGTGAGGATACAGATGAGTGAAAACTAGACAGAAACCAAAATAGAGAGTAAATATAAAAAGAGGAGGAAGCGAGAAGCTGATGTGGAGATGGAGAGAGATGAGGTGATACAAGGCGTACTACTCTGCTCTCAATGAGGCGGCTGAGACTTAATACAGATGAATAGAAATGCATAACGGGGGGTCGACGTCTCCCGTTTCCATGGTAACGTCTCGGAGTGCAGAGAACTGAATCAATGAGAGCAAACGGAGACGAGTGCACATCCTGCTGAGAGCAGACGCCAAAGAAAGGACTCGGCAGCATAGGTGTGTGTGTGTTTGTGTGTGTGTGTGTGTGAGGGTGTAATAGTAATAGGTTTTATTTATTTCATACACCACCTTTTGTTTTTTCATTCTTCGTGTCGCACGCTGTCATTTTTAGGAATTGAATCTCCCACGCTGTACAGATGTATCTTATTAATGTGCTCTAAAAACATCCAACACATCACCAAGCAACAGTGTGTGTGTGTGTGTGTGTGTGTGAAAATAATGAGCATCAGCAGCAGCTGGTTCCTGTTGCAATGATGCTGCCTTTGCTTAAACTGCACGCAACAGCATTTGTAATATTTTCTGCCTTCCATATGCCTAGACGCCAGTACTTGTATCAGTGGTGAAGGAAGAACTCTTAACTGAAGTAAAAATACCAACACGAAAGAATAGAGTAACATAAAATGGAAGTACTGAAGTAAAGTAGAAGTACCTTAAAATGTTCTTATGTACAGTACTTGAGGAAATGGACCTTGTTTCTTTCCACTGAACTGTATTATTCTCAGGCAAGCATAGGTATGCGTAACAACAGTGCATGAGAAAAGTTTCAGCCGGAATTGTTTGCATACGGCTCTCATCATGGAGATGGCTAAGCCAGCGGCTAGCAGCTAACCGTGCTAATAGTGCAAACAGTGCTGACAGATATACTTGCTTATCAACTAGCATTTGCGTAGACAACTGGCTGCATGAACGGAACAGCCCATTCTCACTCCAAAGCCATCAAATACCACCGCTTTGTCAGTTATTATCGGCATCACTGACACCAAAAGGGAGCTCTTGTGGCGGTATGGTACCCTGCTGGGCAGCGTCAATTTGTAATGCAGCCAGGTGGAACCTTTTGCAGTGATATGATACACCACTTTTTGTTGGTATGAGTAAGAAAAGTCTTTGCCGGAATTGTCTGCACATGGCTCTCAACATGGAGGTGGCTAAGCCAGCAGCTAGCTGTGCTAACAGTGCTAACAATGGCAACAGTGCTGACAGAGCTAATAGTGTTAACCTCGGGGGGTCCAGAGGGTTGGCACTACACTTACATGATGATGCTGTCATCATTATCAGCTAAAACCATGTGTAACTGCTGTATGCAGTGCAGAGGGGTGGAAATTAGCTAGCCTTTGGGATACACACACAGGAAATCACATCCTCTAACATGCACTTGCTGCAACAGAGATGCTCAGATTACAACACACACAGAGGGAGCGTGACTACATTTTCTGCTCAGGACACCATTACTCCACTATATCTTTACATATCAAACAGTTGCTAGTTTGCTGCTAAATTAATGCAGCTTTAAACGCTGACTGTAATCACCAAACTGCTGAACTAACAACGTACTATACAATGGGGAATATACAGTTTTCTTCCAATTAAAACCCACAGACAACGAAAGGAAGAACTCTGTCGTGTCGACCCACTTTCTTTATGTTCAGCTGCTGTTCACTCCCACAGAGAGAGATATCTGGAAGGGCTAACACATGACAGATGCAGCATGGGAACACTTCTGCACTGATTATAAAACAGTTCAAGTTTCACTTTAAATAAAACATCACCACCTCCTCCTCTTTCCTCACCTACACACACTTATGACGACAGTGACAGAAAAGACGCTCCTGTCTCTCAACACAGACCTGGAGGAGCTGATTTATCTGTGTATCATTGATGTTATTTTTATCTGGTTCTACCTCCACGACCAAATGTGTTGAGGGATGTAAAGCTGGTTGGATATTGGGTGGCTTATTATGTAATTTTGTACATCATCGTCTCCAAAAGGTGCATTCTATTGACTAATGCAACCAATGCTGCTTTCACATGCTAATGTGCTAAATGTTAACTACATGCCAAACTTTACATAGTAAACACTGTTTTATCAGGCTGTAGATTCAGATTGTATGGGTCCGCTTACATCATCATTATTATACATGTTTTCTTTTGGTATAACAACAGCAACACAACTTCCTTCTCGACAGCCCAGTTTCTTTTTCTCTAACTTCCACCACACATTTTATGAACCATAAAAAACAACAATAATGTGACCAAGGAAGAAAAGCTTAAAGGTGTAAAATGCAGGAATTGTCGGTTGATGTTAATTAACAGTATACGCAGACAAAGTGAAAGCCTACCCCCAGATACACTGTCCTCTTTGTTATGTTTAGGCACAAAAACAACTTGGTTATGGTAAAGAAAATGGCACAAAAGACCACGTGGTTTTGATGCCACAATTGCATATGGAATTGTCTCAGTGGGTGCGGTTACATGATGGCTTCTCATTCAGAATGAAATAAATCTGAATGAAATCATTCGGAATTAAAGTGTTTCCAGGTGGTTTACATGGGAAATATTCATCCCGAATGAGGGTTTACATGGGAGATCAGTTTAATTGCCTTTATTCGGGTCTGCGCAAGGTTTGGGGCAGGGAAGGTTTCTGATTGGATAGGGGGCAGGGCGGATGTTACGTGTTTACGTTTACCGGAAGAAAACACTGTAGTCCTCGCTCCGGATAACAAGATGCTTGACGACGCCGTTCTTAGTGCCTTTTTCGGGCTTGTTTTGCTTATATTCTTGAAGCAGCAGTACGACAACAACCTTGTTCTGCTAATGCTTCGTCTGTTGAGGAGGAGAAGAGAGATAGAAGGTCGAAGAAGGGAGATAGAAGACCGTGCTTTGGCAATATGGAAACCGGTGAGCGCAAGGAGTCCGACTGCTCTATCTCAGCCCGTTGCTATGCGCGCTATATACGTCATCACGCCAGAAAGGCAAGGAAACGAGCATGCGCAGAAAGACCAGAATGAACTTAAAGAGGACTGAGCGTTTACATGCACACAAAATTCTTTCATTCGGAATGACAAACGGAATAAACCGCCCCCTTTAATCGGATTTAATTTTCAATCGGAATGACGATTTTTCAATCGGAATGACCATTTACATGACCACTTTTAATCGGAATGGCCTTTCATTCCGAATGAAAGTAGAATTAAACTGTCCATGTAAATGTACTGAGTGTCTCCCTAATACCCAGTTTTGGCGCCACAATCATAGTTGGAAATGTCCCGATGTCTTGCTAAAAAACGTATGGCTTTAATACCACAATCGCATCTGGAAATGTCTTCATGCCTCGCTAAAAAACATCCAGTTTTGATGCCACAACTTTGACTGGAAATGTTCCAATGTCTCGCTAAAAATACAGGGTTTTGATGCCACAATTGCAGCTGGAAATGCAGCAATTTTTTGCCTAAAAATGCTCACTTTTGATGCCACAGTTGCCTCTGGAAATGTCTCCATGTCCCACCAAAAGATACCCAGTTTTGGTGCCACAGCTAGAAATGTCCTGAGATCTCACTAAAAAACACTTGGTTTTGTTGCCACAATCCTAGCATCAAATGCCAGGATTTGATGCCTGAAAATGCTGTGACATCTTGCTAGATAATACTCGATTTTGATTCCACAATCATGGCTGGAAATGCCATGATGCCTCACTAAAAAATACCTGGTTTTGATGCCACATCATGGCTGGAAATGTCCCTATTTCTCGCTTAAACACAGCTGGTTTTGGTGTTAAACCCCCCTCCCGATTTTGGTGCCACAAATCCAGCTAGAAATGCTGCTGTGTCTTGTGAAAAAAAAAGGGTGGTCTGCTGCTTGCCAGCCATCTCGCCTATGTTTAATAATTTGAAAGACCAAAACATATTCAACACCTAAATTGCATCTAAAAGATCAAGACAAAGATCTAACTGAAAAAAAAAAAAAAACAGAAAAGCCTGTCAATTCCATTTAAATTAATTTACAATAAAAATAAACCCCCTGCTGAAATGAACACAGTGTGACAGTAACTGTCTGGACGGTGTGTTCAGGTGCGGCAGTAAAGTGGAGAATTTCCCCTCTCAGCTGCTCTGACTGTCACAGACACTGAGCTCAGTGTTGGAGACTCAGAGAGCCTCCGACTGTCTGCATCCAGATGGACAGGAAGAAACCCTGGGTCAAAGTCTGGACTCACACCTGCTGCACACAAACGCACACACACACACACACACACGACTCAAACATGGGCACAGTTCATTCCAAAAGCAGAGATCCCTGTTTGTTTAACTCTCCCTAACACACAACACACATATTATACACAAATGAAATGCCCATCACGTCTTCAAATAGCCTTTATTATACTATTTTATGTTCAGATGTCATACTATTTTATCATCATATACTATATTTTATTTCTTGAAATTTCTTTACAAGAATAATTTTATATATTATTAATCAAATTATATATTCCCAGTTGACATATACCAGACTTGCTGACTGCTGCTGTCAATCCACTATCATATTTTTTTTGTCTTTTATTGCTCTTGTCTATTTTCACTTATATTGCATTTTAGTTTTTTTCATCTCTATCAGGGATGTACGATATTGGATTTTTTGCTGATATCCGATATGCTAATATATAACCCCTCATTTGACCCATTCTGATATCAATATATCCACTTTTTCCTTGACCTAATTTTACTGATCATCAAGTCTCTTCTGTAGTGGAAATAACATCATGACGGCCCACCAGCACATGGAGACATGAAATACAATACTTTTCAATGTATGTAATATTCATTCACCGTGCAAATTAATAAAAAGCATGATTCTGATTAATTTTAAAGCCGATACTAGCCAATGCCGATGACGTAGAGATATTATCGTGCATCCCGAATGTTTGTTTATTTCTGTCCTTGTGCTGTAGAAACAAATTTCCCCACTGGGTATCGATAAAGGTTTACCTCACCTCACCTCATCCAACCAACAATCCCATACCCAAATGATATTCAGTTTACAATGACAGAGAACAGGAAAAACATCAAACCCTCGCATTAGGGAGGCTGGAAAGAGACATTTTTTTTACTCTGCTTGATAAATAGCGGTTAAAGGTTACTGTAAACATTGTTGTTCTCTTTTGGCTTATTGACTAATCTAATTACCAACGTTTTTGATACAAAATGCAATATACTGTGAAAGTGATGCACCAGAAGAAGCATAAAAACTCTCAGTCTCAAAACTTTTCTGAGCAGACAGGCTTTGGCATATTTTTCTTCAACTTTCCCTCTAAAAATCAGACTGGTTTGTACATGTTTACTAAATGGCTAAACAGTATAAGAGTGTACAGCCATGCTACAGCAGCTCTGGGAGGCTGAGCTAAGCTTCAGTTGCAATGTAAACATGCAAATATTTAGTATACTGTTTACCATGTCTACTGTGCTAGCATGCTAATGTCTGCTTATAACCATGAACACAAAGTACACAAAGCTGAGGCTGATGGAAAAAATCATTAGTTTACTACTTTATACCACTACACATCATTGCTTTAATTGCTAATTAATTAGATATCTAATTATTTCATTGTCAACAACAGCCTAATGACAATTAAGAACTTGAAACTTTTGCGGCTAATACCTTAAAACTTCCTCAAATGCTACACAGTTGTTGTCATTCTCATTTAGCCCCAAACTCGTAAGTAGAATCTCCTAGTCTTCAAACCCGTAACAGCGAGCTATTACCTTCTTGTTGTAGCGTACAGATAACTTACACATAAACATCATCAATACAGCGGTCAGATACTGATTCTAATTACCAACCTAAATTCATTGTTCGCAGCTAGTTAGAGCTACCAATACCTGGACGGCAGCGGCCTGCCACACCGACACCCGAAGATGAACAGTTCTTCTGCACGTCCCCCGAAACTCCATCAGAGTCATCCCAAAAGTACGCCATCATGAAGTATTTTTCAGTTCCCAGACAAGACACAAAACAGGTGACCTGGAGCTTACGAGCTCCCAAACTACAAGACAACAACTTCAGTGGTTGGGCAGGTCAGCCTGGGTGTTGTGATGAAACCACACTCCCTGAGTTTCAGCTGGCTGTTCAAATAGCCTACAACCCAATCCAGTGCTCCTAATGACTAATGACATCAGCACAGCCCAGCCTAACCTCTTTAAGATACATATCATAGGTCTAAATACTGTAAAAACTGTTTGAGGGGCACCCACTGGTTGACACTGACACATTTACAGAAAAGATAAAGTAGAATCACAAATTGGACCAATTGGAAATTTGACCTGATGATGGTGCTCAATGAAAAGTTAAGCTCTTGTCAAATGAGTTCACATGATGCTGATCCACCCTATCGCCTTCAGGGAAAGCTTTCTGTACTTCTCGGTATAGCAGGACTGTTGTGTCTAGTGTCTGTAGCGTTATGTAAGAGGACCACAACGATGGAGCAGCCATGAGAAGTATGGCGGGAAATCCCAAGAAATGTCCAAGACAAGTTTGCGGATGGTGGATTCTCCAGAAACTTGTCCTTATTTTCTCAAGAGGAGTTGAATGTTATTATAAAGCTGGCTGAACTCTATATTTCAACAACGCTGTGGTTAACGTGATGTGGTTGATGTGGTTCTGTTTGCTTCATCACACCCTGACCTCCAGCATGCACTGAGGCGGCTTGCAGCTGGGTGTGAAGCAGGCGGGATGAGAGTCAACACCTCCAAAACTGAAGCCATGGTTCTCTGCCAGAAACCGGTGGATTACTGCTTCAAGCGAGGGAGTTCAAGTGTCTCGGGGTCTTGTTCACAAATGAGGGTAGAATGGAGCGTGAGATGGATCGGTGGAGATGAGCTGGAAGGCGAAGCTTTCTATTTACTGGTCCATCTACATCCCAACCCTCACCTATGGTCATGAGCTCTGGGTAGTGACCAAAAGAATGAGACTGCGGACACAAGCGGCCGAAATGAGTTTCCTCTGTGGGGTGGCTGGGCTCAGCCTTAGAGATAGGGTGAGAAGCTCGGACATCGAGAGTAGGGCCACTGCTCCTTCACGTCGAAAGGGGTCAGTTGAGGTGGTTCGGGCATCTGATCAGGATGCCTCCTGGGTGCCTCCCGTTAGAGATAGTCCAGGTACGTCCCACTGGAAGAAGGCCCTGGGGCGGACCAAGAACATGATGGAGGGATTACATATCTCATCTGGCCTGGGAACACCTTGGGGTCCCCCAGGAGGAGCTCGAACGCGTTGCTGAGGAGAGGGACGGCTGGGGTGCTTTGCTAAGGCTGCTATCCCGCGACCTGGCCTCGGATAAGCAGATGAAAATGGATGGATGGATGCGGTTCACGTGCGGTCAGATTTAGGCACTACTTGGTTAGGAAAAGATGTTGTTTTGGCTTAAAATAACTGGTTTTGGGGTCGCTAAAAAATACACAAGTTTGGTGGCTAAAAAGCCTATGGAAACACAGCAATGACTCGCAAAAAACAACCGTTTTTATTGTTTGTTGGTCTTGAACGATGGACTGCAGCTTGGCAACGTTTCACCTAGGAGTCACACCATCCGCAATCCCCTCCGTCTCCCAGTGACAAAGTCAGTTCATATATTATGCCACTTTAGAAACCTTGATATGACACTTCTGAAACGTGCAAATGTAATGAATCCACTACCAACATTTTTTTCAGGCGACTGGGCTGCACACATCGACAGAGTTTGTGTAACTACTCTTACTGCCAGAAGGGGGAGACAAAAGTTCTACACTGCAGGTTTTATTAATTTCTTACAATTTTTGCTCCTGTGTTTTTGATTTTTCAAAAGGCAAAAATAAATCACCACACTCCAAACCCTTTAAAAGACAAGTGTCGCTTTGACAGTCCCATGCACACCAACATGATGAGATATCTAAAGCTGAGGAATCAAAATGTCAATGAAAACTTCACAATCCACTCCTGCAGCATAATCCAGATCTCATCTGCTCTTCTGTACTCTTGACGTTTTACCAAAATGGGTGGACAACAATATTTCAGGTGGACGGAAAACACACAGCGCCAAAGCTCAGTAACTGCTGTGAATATTTGTGGACCACAGAGGATGGTTCCTAATGTTTTTAGTGATCTTGTGATTGTAGATGATGGTGATGATGATGATGTGATTCAAGCTTTGGTCCATTATGTAACAAATTTGCTTTAAATTTGACATGAATAAATTTAAAGGCACTGCAGAAAAGTTCAGTTTCATCAGTTCTCTTTCACTTTCTTGTAGACAAAATTTAAATCAGAATACATGAGATTATATTAGTCTAAAATAATCTCTGTGGAGGGTGAATTGCATCATTGCACCAGCAGAGAATCAGCTGGAGAGTATTGATGAAACAGTTTGTCGAACGTGTTAAAAGCAAATTAAAATGAATGAATGTACAAACAAGGATTAAGGAGGCGATGTGACCCAGAAGTCAATGAGAGGCATCGGATCAGGCTAATGAGATGGAGAGATCGAACCAACGGCGATGAAAAAAAAAAAAAATCCACAATCGCTAATCTGTGACAGACACGGTTGTGAGAGGTTGTTTGTGTGTGTGTGTGTGTGTGTGTGTGTGTGTGAATACTAAATCCTTATCCCCTGATTACTATGCAGCTGCTGACTTTTCCACCCCGGCTTTGAAGTGAGTAGCTCCAGAGGAGAAAAGAGAACACTTTGATGTGAGCGTTAGATTAGGATGGAGAAAAAAAGAAGAAGAAGACGACACAGCAGTGGCGAAGGCCACGTTGTTACTGCTCATTAATGAGAGATCCCGAAGAGGGCGAACACGGTGCTTTGTAGTTTTTTCTTTCTTCTTTTTTAGCGATGAATAAAAGGAGCGCCTGCTGTTTCTTTCAGTTCGTTGTAAGGTCACTCATTAATGTGGGTAATTAGTTTCAGGACTGTAGGCGTGTGTGTGTGTGTGTGTGTGTGTGTGTCCTGGCCCTTTGCCTACATATTATTATCATTATCATAAAACTCTGCTGAATGCTCTGTCCTCAGAAGTGATGACAGTAGTATTCAGATCAATTGCTTAAAGGAACAGTTCACCCCAAAAACTCTTTTGACGACAGACGGTAAGGCACACGGTTTTTAGGCGGAGCCAGTTTCTGGAAAACTTGCGCCCCCTACAGGTCAATTAAAAGGAGTGAGGAGTCATTTTGTTAGTTTATCTGCAGATTCTGCCCTCTGCCTGTATTTCTTATTTTCTTCCTAGTATCTGTGTTGAGGACATTGTGGGCACATCACATAGATGAGGTTGGGACTACAAAAAGGCAGCAACCAGGTACCAGCCCGTAAGCGGCATGCATCCAAGAGTAAGTTACAAAAAACTGTGGATACAGTGCCAAACTAGAATTACCGCCTCGCAATTGTATGCCTCTGTGAACCTGTGAAGTTGCAAAAACATGGATGCTTCACACATATTTTCCCGCCAGCAGCATAAAAGATCTATATAATCAGCACAGTTTCAAGGTGGGCACCTGAGATAAGTATCACCAATTCAGTATCTGACCAAAAGTCTCTCCTTCTGTTCCTGAGATACTTTGAGTAATGGCCAGAAAAGTGCTTTTGCAGAACATTATGAGGTCACAGTGAAGTTAATCTTATGTTATCACTTCATCATTTTATCCTTCTTGAAATTTGTGTGATATTTTGTCATAATTAGTGAAGTAATTCCCAACTTGAAAAAACAAAAACATGTTTTGTGAGGTCACAGTGACCTTGACCTTTAACCACCAAATTCTACTCATTCTTGAGTTCAAGTGGACATGTGTGCGAAATCTGAAGAAATTCCCTCAAGGTGTTCTTGAGAAACCATGTTCATGAGAATGAGGCAGATGCAAGGTCATGGTGACCTTGATCTTTGACCAACAAAATCTAGTCAGGTCATCTTTGAGTCAAAGTGGACCTTTGTGCTAAATTTGAAAAAACAAACAAACAAAATCCCTCAAGGCATTCTTGAGATATCACATTTATGAGAATGGGACATATAAGGTCACAGTTACCTTGACCTTTGACCTTCAACCACTAAAAAGTAATCAGTTCATTGTTAAGTAAGAGTGGATATTTGTGCCAAATTTGAAGAAATTCCCTCAAGGTGTTCGTGAGATATCATGTTTATGAGTTTGTGATGACTAGGTAAAAGTGACCTTGACCATTGACCACTACATTCTAATCAGTTCATCTTTCAGTCCAAGTGGACATTTGTGCCAATTACGAAGAAAAGCCCTTTAAGGCATTCCTGAGGTACTGTGTTCACGAGAATGGGATGCATGGATGGATACATATGGACAGACAGATGTATGGACAGACAACCCAAAAACATAATGCCTCTAGCCACAGCTATCACCGGCATGGAGACATTAAACATGTAAATAACAAACGAGAGTGAATCTGGGGTTGGCTTTCACTTTCACTGGCAATACTATTTACAAACAGTGACTGACAATTCCTACAGAGTGTACCTTTAAATAATAAGTAAAAAGTACAACATTTATCTTTGCGATATTGTGGAGGAAAGTATAAAGTAGCATGTACTCAAATGTCCTTACTTTCCAACGCTGGTCCTCAGTTTACTGAAGATTCTTTCTCTGTAGTAAGAAGTCTGGATGTGAGTGAGGCCACCTTCATGCTAATTTTGAATATTTTTCCTCCTCTCTGTTTTGCCTTTCTGTCCTCACTGAACCGGGCGTTTTTCACTCCCACAGACAAATCTGAAAATGCTCGTCTCGTGTTCTGTGGGTGTGAAAAACAAAGCTTCTCCAAAACAATGACGTACGCCCGTTCAGATGGGGTTGGATGTTACAGAAGCTGACTTCTCTTCTCGCCTTCTGGTTCTTCTGTTACTGCTGGTTTTGAATGACAGTTTATCCAGTGCCATGAGTTGATCTGCAAACTTTTACAGATAACATCAACTGCAACTAAGATATAAAAGTAACAATGAGGCCTGGCTCACAGTCTGCATACCAGTTCATCCCAGAGGGGTTGGATGGGGTTATGGTCATATTTTTCTACACCAAACTGGTGTTTAAATCCCATTTAAATGTATTTTCAACAGCACAGTTGCCAGAAGAAAATGTTGTCATTGTACGTTTCTGTAAACCATGAATACATTACATTTACACATTTCATATATATCATATCAGCGTTTGTAAGTGATGTAGTACATGAGCTGACTTTGTCATGTGGAGGTGGAGGGGATGGTGGATGGCATGTCATTAAAGCAAGACGCCTACCAAGCTGCAGATCACTGTTTGAGACCAACAAATAACAAAACCAATTTATCAAGTCATTGCTGTGTTTCCAGCAGCTTTTCAGGTTCAAACTGTGGGTGTTTTTTAGCGACAAACCCTGTCTCTTTCTCTGCCACAGTTCTTTCTTGCTGCCATCCTGTGCACCCTCCACCTCCCCATCACCACCTAGTCTTTACAGATTCATCAGCCTCATCTGCCTCAGCAGTCAGCAGCCTCAGAGTCATCAGCCACCACCAGTGTCTGGACTCTGTGGGGGGATTTATCCTGCTGCCGCTCAGATGTCCCTCAATCACAAAATATATCCCTCTGGTGTCCAAGCACCAAAGGCTTCTGTTACATCTTAATCAGCACAAATCATCTGTTAATCTCATATTCTGTATTAAATATTATCTTTACTACATTCTTCTGTCTCTCCTTATTGAAGCTGCTTATTTTCCAGCCAGGACTGTGCCCCAAAAAACAGGTATTTTAAGCCCAAACACGATCTTTTCCTAACCATAACCAATTTGTTTCTTCAACTAAACCTAACCACACATTAATCAAAGCAATGCTGAAATGTAAAAAATTCAACGTAACTGCTTCTTAATAAAGTATTCGTGGTTTTTAGAAATGTACAATGTAGGGTTGCAGCGATATACCGGTTTCAAGGTATACCGTGATATAAAAGTTGATGATTATCATACCGTTTATATTTGCTTATCTACAATCTCACCATCTCAGTAATTTTTTGAAGGGAGACTTTTTACACATACTTCTATCAACAAAATGGTTTCAGGCTTCAATTATACTAAGAAAATGTTTGTTCAATCAAAAATAACCCTGACACTTTCATTCCTTTAAAGTCATTATGACTGATAATAATATATATTCTGTAATACCGTGATACCGTGATTGTACCTTGAAAATCTCATATCATTGCAAGCCTAGTACAATGCCAACATTTTTACTGGCAACTGGGTTATTTTTAATCATATCCTCAGTGTTTCTTTATTAAGTACACAGGACTCTCCTGGATAATGTTACGTTATGGCCACCAGTTTTAACAGTTTCATCTTCATCTCAGAGAAATGTGTTCTCGCCATCATTTTTGGAATGGCAGACGGCCAATATACAACAATACCCATGAGCCTCCACCACCGTTGCTATGGAAAAGAAGCTAGTCAGGTGAGCATCAGAGCTCTGGCAAAACCATAATGCTTTGTTGCACCACTATAACTTAAAAATTGACACAGAATTGGAAACTGACATGCAAAAAAAATAATTTTAGGCTCTGTAATTAGATGTCTCTCGCTGAAATGCACTTTGGGACTTGTAGTTACCCTCTACTGTTATGTTCATCCATGCCATGGAAAGTATAAAGAAGTGAAATAAGGTGCTCCACCTGTCAGTCATCCCACATTTTTATATGCAAAATATGAATAAGGTTTTGCTTCTAGAACCAGGGGCACCTGAAAAATGTCCTCCCGACTTCACAACTTTATTGACGGCATTATCTTTCTGTGAAAAGATTTACAATCAGATGCCATTGATGCTCTGATCACTCCATCCCACTGATCTCTAAAAAAAAAAAACATGCTGGACTTCAGAGCTGACATGTGACGTTCACTGGCTGTTGTTGTTATCGGGGCTGGAGGTCAAATCAACCCAAGAACATTAGCACATCATGTTTTCAGTCTGACTCAAACCCACTGACCGCAAGACAAATGCTCGTACACACACACACACACACACACACACACATGCAAACACACGCACACACACCTGAAAAATCATAGTTTCCCTGGAAACAGCCCGGTGGCTCTATTAAGGTATAATGAATGTGCCTTTTCCCACCCACATGTAAGAAGGTCTCATGTTACCATGGCGCTGTCTGTCTGTTCGTCCTGATTGGCCGGGAGGACGAGAGTATCTCAGGGTTGAGATGAAGAGTGAGAAGAGAAGAAAACAACTAAGAGGAGGTTTCACATCAGAGAGAAGCTCTAAGTATAAAGCAAGGCATCAAAAGAGCCGAACACCCATTCACTGAATCACTGAATATACAGCCTGCATTCACGTAACCCCAAAAATACTCTATATACTACTGATGAGCAACAGAGGATTTAAATGTAATGCCAACTCAATTATGTGATTTTTAAATCAACATAATAGGGAAAAGTTTGGAAGCTATGCATCTGCAAAGTCGCAAAACTCTCACACTAAATGAATCTTTATTATTGTTATCTTTAGACTACTCACACACAATATTAGAGGTTAGAGAAAGATCTTTGTCAACACGGTCACCAAACAGGATGTTTATTGTTTTCAATACTGAACCAAAACCATCATCTTTCCTTAAAGGTGTACTATGTAGGATTGTAAGGATTTTCCTTAAAACTCAGACAGAATTAATTCGCTCAATAATCACTTACATCCCACTGTCAGTGTGTGGAGGTGTATTTATCGGCTGAGACTCTGCCCTCAGCCGGGATTTCTCTTCTTATTTTCTGTGTTCGGGACATTTATGGGTGTGTACCTCCAGAGCGCTCAGGTGAGGTCGGGGCTTTATAAAGAGGTAGTGACCTGGGGTCTCATTTATAAAACAATGCGTAGGATCCATGCTAAAAATGTACGTATGAACAAAAGCCAAACAATATTCGACAGTTTCTAAAATCAGGCCTCCACCTCACCATCTGTGTCGCCAATTTCCCATCTCAAAATTGTCTGTAAGCATGGGTCCCATCAAGTCTGCTTTTATACGTCACAACTTTTGTGTTGGAAGTGCCGTACGCCTCTTTCAGGCCTTGTTTTGTGTGTACATAATGTTTATAAATGAGGCCCCTGGTGCCAGGCGGTAAGCAGCAGGCATCCAAGAGATGGCGGCGAAAAGACACAGATAAAGCGAGGGGAACGCCAAACTAGAGTGAATCTGGAGCTGGCTTTTACTTTCTATTTTGCTGGTCAGCGTGTTCACAAACAGTAACTGACAATCCTGCATAGTAAACCTTTAACCTTAACCAAAGTGGTGTTGTTGCCTAAACCTGACTACACACAGGACAGATTCTCTAATGTCTGATTGTTATTTTTCATGATTCTTAATTAATCTTTATGTTGTGTTTGGAGGCAACACATAAAAAAAACATTTATACATCAAAACCCCTCTCTTCTCTCATTCTGTTAAATGTTAGATTTTTTAATAATTCATCCTAAGCTTAGGGTTTAAATAAATGTACCCAATAAAATGGGATTTTTGGGACAAACAATTTGCAGAACAGCTTGTGGTTCAGTATTTTTTGACGTCATGTTTCCAAAAGAGCACCTCTGATAGCTGCAGACAAAAGATTTCCCTCTGTTACAGCCCAAAATAGCACAAAGCCTTTACAGTGAGACATCTAACAGAGCTTTACCACTGCAATTTTTCATGTTACCAGACAGGAACTGTATTAAAACCAAACAAACTAAAATAATAGCTTCCACCATTTCAGACTTGACTGTACAGTGTGACTGTTGACGCAAAAGTCAACAGTATCAAGACAGTTTGACATAAGACAAGATAAAATAAAACAAGTCATAACTTAATTAATCCTGAGGGAAACTGCCGTGCAGCAGCTGCAGTATAAAGTAGGAGAGTGGGAAAATATGAGTGGTAACATATCAAATATCACTAGTACATAATGGTGAACGGCTCAAGTTTGCAAGTCAAAGTTTACTAAAGTTAAACACAATTTAAAACCTCCATGTGCTGATTTACTTTGCTACGAGTTTTGGCGTGACCGAGCACCTTAAAACATATCTATATACTGTATTATATTTAATTTTTACTTACTGTTTTATATTTATCTCTGATGATAGTGAAGGTTACTGTTTAGCTGTAGAATATCCTGCTTCATCACATTTTTCGGTCCACTTAAGGAATAATTTGATGACTGTACAGCAGGCCTTTCTGTCTTTTACCCTCAGATATCAGTATTACATTTGCCTAAAACATCCAGTATTCTGTTTGTAATTAGCCACAAACAATCCTCTGGCACATGTTCCTGAATACATGATGAAGTATTTTGTCATTTTCCAACTCTGATGTGGTTACGGCTGACAGGAAGTGAACTCAGCATCAAACTTTCAGCTTTCAGGCTTTGATTCAACACCAAAACACAAACAATGACTTCCTGACATGAGAGGACTATCAAGGTGTGCACCAACACCACCATCTATCCAACTACTTAAAACTATCAATCAGAGAAACTGAGGCAGCAGAGGACCTCAAGCTCCAGCCAGAAAACATAGCAATACTGATGCTGAGGCGCCATCTGCTGGTTACAGGCTGCATTTCATCTGTGCAACATGGTAATTTAATTTAATTTAATTTAATTTTATATACTTTATTAATCCCCGAGGGGAAATTCAATTTTTCACTCTGTTTGTCAATTACACACAGGTCCGAACACACACATGCACAAACTGGACCTATACATGCACTAAGTGGAGAGATGTCAGAGTGGGCTGCCCATGACAGGCGCTCTAAGCGGTTGGGGGGTTCGGTGCCTTGCTCAGGGGCACCTCGGCAGTGCCCAGGAGGTGAACTGGCACCTCTCCAGCTACCAGTCCATGCTCCATATTTTGGAGCAGGGACTTGAACAGGCGACCCTCCGGTTCCCAACCCAAGTCCCTATGGACTGAGCTACTGCCGCCCCACAGCTGCTGCTGAAACACCTACTGGGACATCACTGATGGAGGTGAGCTGAGGACATTTGAGACCATAAATCCCAAATAAATTGGAAAAAATTGATCTGTTGATGTGTTGGGTTTTATTTTTTGTTTCTTCAGATCTCTTTCAAAAGATCTTGATGTAAGAGAGACGCCCTGAATTTAATAAAGGTTATAATAACATATTTTGCTGCTTAGTTTCCAAACTTGGACTACCAAGACAGACGTTGATGCTTCATTGTTCTGCTCAGCCTCAACCAACTAGAACAGTAAAATCCTGCTTTCACATCCAGGGTTCCCACACATTTTGATTGACAAGATTTAAAAACTTTTCCAAGACTTTTTAAAGGACCAGAAATAAAATTTCCATGACCATTCACAACATATAACTTGAACAGAACTATTTAGTGTGCTCTATTCCAAATGTTACTTATATTATTATTATTGGAGATTCGCAGACGAGGAGCATTAGAGCTTCGAAAAAAGAATGCTGCATACCTTTGAATGAACACTCTCTATTTTGAGAGCAGTTAAAACAAAACCAAAGTGTGTATTGGCACTGTGAGTGACAGTTGAGCCCATGTCAATTGCTCTATCTCAAAAATTGTGGCACAGTTTAACATATCAGCCAGGCAAAAGTAGTGACACGTTGGGATTCATGACACTACATGTTAATTCACACTGTCGCAAGATTATTTTTCTTGCCCAACTTGCCTCGCATTATTCAAACATATCACATTCAAACTCTATTCAAACATAATTCCAGCTAGCTGGCATACATGGAGGGAGAGACATAATGTGGGGAAAAATAAAGAAAGGCACGTGATGGAAAACAAAACATCTTCAGAAGGCAGTATTGACCCCCTCCACTTTTTACAGTCTGAAAACTAAGGTTATATCAAAAACCGATACGGAAATTGGAATAGTGTTTGTATCTTATGAGTTGTAAATTATATAAAGAATGAATGGAAATGAGAATAACTTACAAAACTAGAAAGAACTTCACAAGTCTGTATAAAATAAGTGGTAACAGTATCTATTATAGTGGAGTTTGGGGGTTCTCGTTAAATATTGTAAGAGGAGATATATTTTGAAATCATGAACTCCATAAGGTTAAATGGTTAAGGAATAAAAAAACATATTTTTGGCATTCTTTGTTACATTCAAAAATTGAACTTTAAAACACATGCCAATATTAAATCCTGCAACTTCCACCAATGAAATATCACCATACTTAACCATACAGTCTTTTTATGCTTATTAAGCTTATTAATGCTTTTGTAGTCTCGCGCCTGGACTACTGTAATGCACTGTTTATATGCCTCAATAAATCTTCACTGGCTCGGCTTCGACGAGTGCAGAACGCTGCAGCTTGAATTTTAACTGGGACAAATTGAAGGTCACATATCACCCAAAATCTCACCTCCCTCCACTGGGCGCCAGTTAACTTCAAAATTGATTTCAAGATTCTTTTAATAACTTTTAAAGCTCAACAGGGTTTAGCCCCTCGTTATAAAGCCGAGCTTCTGACTACCTATGTTCCAAGTTGTGACCTGAGATCTTCAAGCCTACCTCAGAGTCTCAAGCCGTTATTTTCATGCACTTTGTGAAGCACGCTGTAACCTTGTTTAGATAAGTGCTATACAAATAAAATTATTATTATATCATATTAACATGAAAAAATGTATTTTATCGCCTCATATTACACAGTTTATTACACCACATTTGTTGTTCATGTGCAAAGTTTCTTAATCAATGGGATGGCCTGGACTATGCAACATGCCAGCATATATTACCTTAAGTAACAGTAACCTGGTGTGTGAAGTTTCTGCTTATGATAACTTTGTAGTTGTATCTAGTTTTACCATAAATACATATTCTAATATTCACATTGCTTTGGGGTGTTGGGCAGAAATCAGGACACTGTAAGTGCAAATCTGAACTAAATCCAAGCTATAGGTAAAAAATAAAATGAGTTTAAACAGGTACCTCACCATCTCCACAGTGGTTTTATTATGCAGTTTATTGCCTACTGGTTGAGTCAATAAATTGATCAATTTTAACACATTTTGCTGTATTTTGCGTTATAAAATATATTCTGTTATGACCAACCATTTCATGAAGGGGACATATCAAAATAATTGAAAATTGTGGTCATGTTTTGGTCAGGGTATCTGAAAAACTAATGCCTTTTTGAGGATTTGTTCTTGTACTAACTGTGTCCCCCTGACTTTTAAATCAAAATTTCACCCCTGCACAGCAACATTTTTCTATTTTCTAACATTTGTCTAATAGTTTAAGTACATTTTCTTCATTATAATTACATACAATTACTTAAGTAACATTTTCAATACTGGACTTTTACTTGTAACAGAGTATTGAGTCATTTTACTCAGTGTCTCACTCAAGTGTGAAACAAGCTTCTGCGCCACAGTATCGTTCGTCCATCAATACCAGAGAGTAAAATTCTCTTTGAATAACAGCAGGTGAAACCAAACAACCAAGACAAGAAATGAGAAACTGGGCTCAATCATCACGCAGCATTTTCCAGATTTCAGAAATAAGACTCAAAACTCACATTTTCTACGTGTGAACCAGCCGTCTGCTGCTGCTGACTGAGTCTCATTATTTCCTCCTTCACTGGCCATGTCTTCACCTCCTCCTTCTCTCCTCGCTCCTTTCTACTCCTTTCTTTCTCTCTTCTCCTCCCCAAAAACAAACTCCTACTCCTACAAACTCGACCTTTCTCCTAAACTCTCTCCTTCATCCCTTTGTTCTCTTTCACTGAAGTCCAACTGTCCAGTCTGAGCTGTTCTGTGTCCTGTATGAACCGTCAATCAACACAGCTTTCCTGCCTCCCACTGGGCGAGGCGGACGGCTCTTCCTGAATCCCAGCAAGACACAACAACACAGAGGAAGGCGGGGAAAGTGACCCGCCAAGCACGGTAGTGTAAGAAAATAAGGACCACAGGTCTAAGAAGCCAAAAATGGCATGCACAAAAAAATATTTAACAATTTCTACAATCAGACTTCTACCTCATAATCTGCGTCACCAATTTCCCATCTCCAAAATGTTTGTAAGCATGGGTCAAGTTCTCCCATCAACTCTGTTTATATAGATCACAACTTTTGCGTGGGAAGTGGTGTACGGCTCTCTCATGCCAACACATAAAAGCATTTCCCGGTTGCCTTTCAGCCACTGAACCGGTGTTTTTCACTGACCCGTCCCTGCTTTTCCAGAATCTATTGTGCCACCAAAGCCAACCAAGCCAAACCATGATCTTTTCCTAACCATTACCAAGTGATTTATATGCATAAACCTAACTCCATCTTTACCACAGTGTTGCTAAGAAACATAAAGTTTCAACTTATCCACTACAAATACCGTATAAATGTATCTGTGGTTTGCAAAAACAACATTTCTTCTGGCGACTGCTTTGAGTCAACACAAGCTAAACTAAGACCAAGTTCTGAACAAGATCAGAGTCTATTGAGACCAATACAAGACAAAGACTTTGAGGGGTTTGAGATCAAATCGAGACCAAGAACAGACCAGTGTGAGTCCCACACTTCATGACACACTTCTGAAAATGAGGAACATTCAAACTATAGCCTTTCCTCAGACTGATCTCCATTCATATATTCTATTGCCATACTGTTTATATACTGTGTATGAAAGAGTGTATCATGAAAAATTCATTCATTTTCCATAACCACTCATCCTGTTATGGGTCACGGGGGTGGAGCCTACCCCAGCTGACATTGGGTGAGAGGCAGGGTACACCCTGGACAGGTCACCAGACTATCACAGGGCTGACACATAGAGACAGACAACCATTCACACTCACATTCACACCTACGGACAATTTAGAGTCACCAATTAATCTGCATGTCTTTGGACCGTGGGAGGAAGCTGGAGCACCTGGAGGAAACCCACGCTGACACAGGGAGAACATGCAAACTCGGTCCCCAGAGACAAGAATGAGTAGAAATGATTGCGAGACGAAACCGAAACCTCCAAAAAGTGGCCTAGAGACCGGTCTTCAAACTTTGCTTGCAGTCCCAACCCCTGTAGAAAGAGCTACAGACTCTTTTTGCTCATATCTTTGGTTTTCCAGCTCATTTCCTGTCAGGTTACACCTGTAATAACTGATTTGTTTGGACACTTGGGGACCGACATTAACATATCATCACCTTTTGAGTTGACGTGTTTAACTTGTTTGCAAACAGTTGCTTATTTCCACTTTCAGCAGTTACACAGCAACATGATCGTTCACAAGGAGAGGTGTTTGTGTTCATTTGATGAATATGGGTCCAATATTCACTCTATTTTAACTTAGTTTTTGGTTTCTACCAACTCCTGAGAAATAATATGTGTTTCTTTAGCTGCGTAATGCTCCACAATGTTCCCCAGCTTGTCTCTGTGCTGTTTGCTGCTGCGCAGGTAGTGTACAGTGGATTTTAATTGCAGATAATTAACTTCACCCGCCATAATTTCAACTCAACCAATTTAAATATCTTTCTCTCTGAGAAATCTTTATGTGACTCCAACCAGCCTGCGGAAAAAGGGGAAAGTGGCGAGATGTCTGGTTTCCTGTCAATGGTCCCCAGTCTTCAAATAAACAGGAACAAAGATGGATTTCAAAGCGGTTTCTATTTCCTGACACAGCTAATCACACAGACCAGACAGCAGCATTAAATACTCACGAGTCTCTATTGAGAGCGCCGTCCTCTCTCTGAGCCATGAATTAGATATCGAAGCAGTCTGTAACTAGGCCACAATAACCACAAACAGCGTGACACACATGGCTGACTGCTCCCTACTGCTTAATGGAGCACACTGAGGAGCTCTTTGATGCTGCTTTGCATCTCAGCAACACTCGTCACACCCGCAGAGGGGAGCAGGTTAGGAGGTTATGTGTACACGTTGATATTATGAGCCATATTCAACTGTGTATGAAATTTTCTTGGTGGATTATTTTAATGATTGATTTATCACAGTTTCCAGTTATTTTGCTAATGTCCCAGTCACAAGGAATACTTCACCCACAGCATGATTATTTGTCTTTCAATTACTCACCCTGCATTATGTTTAATTCATGAAGAAAGCTTCTCACGTAGCCACAGTGAACAAAGAATCCAAAGATGAAGATTCTTTATGAACTTAAGTTAATGGAAATCGCCTTTAACAACAAACTCTCACACAACTCCTGCAGTATAATCCAAGACTCATTTATCCAGTCGTATGCTCGCTCAGTACTTCCCAAACACGTACTCCCACTAAAAACTTACAACTTAAAAAGGACACCGTGACCATTTTCAGGATCTCACTTGAAAATTTCCAACCCCCTACTAGAAAAACTCAAAGTCAGAAACCTTGCTTGTAAACTTGGGGAAATCCATCTAACCCTGACCAGAACGCAGCACAAGATTTGGACACTATAAATTTTCTTAACAGAAAACCTGTGTTACAAACTGGAGGTGTGGGGTTTGAAACGTCAGCCAGAGAGAATCTAATTAAACATACTCCTGAGTTGCATTAAAGGAAATGTAGGAACTTGATGATGTGACGGCCCATGAGCTGCTGAGTTTGTCTTTCACCAGTAATTGTTTTTCCCCTTTGATCGTGAAGGCATCACAGGAGTGCAGCAGCTGATTTGGAGCACCTGGGCTGAGTACCTCTGGAAAATTAAAGCTCGTTCTCTCTCCCAACTTGGACTCTTCCCCTCCAGTGTTCGCACACTCTGGCCTTATACTACACTATTTTTCACTCACTCACATCTACATTGCTGACTTACTGATTAGCCACACTCCATATGTAGTTGTTTTTAGTTGTTTGCTTTGCTATAATAAATACTTTTTGATTTAACACCACCCACGGTGTCCCTTCCCGCATGTGTCATGGCCTGGGAGCCAGGTTATGACAATGAATATTAAAGACTGAAAGTCAGCAAATCTCAGCTTTTGCTCTTTTAATTTTGGCCATAGGTCTTTTGAAAGGAAGACAGGTATACGTGTTACAGTATGAAAAACACAGGAGGAAATAACAAAATTTACGATGGCTGAATTCTATTTAGCTGCTTCAGTTTCAATGAAACAGAGCCATTGTTAATGTTATCAGTAACGTCAAGTCAGGCTTACCCCACTAGGGGTCGCCAAAGCTTCACTAGGGGGTCGCACAGCCTTCTTGGTCTTGATTTTAAGGGGTTAAAGAAATCTTTTTAAAAAATATACAGTCAGCCTATATCTTAGCATTTCCATGATGTATGTGAAATGAACTACATTATTATTCAATATAAACACAAAAAAATCTCACAGGATAAGGGCACAATGAAGACCTACACAGAAGCTACATGTAGAGATTCTTCACTCTGCTAAACAGCCTCATCCTGCATTACAAAAGTTTCCAGTTGCAACAACTTATAGAACAGTGGCCAAGCATCAAGGAGAAGAAAACACTAAATTTGTAAAAAAAAAATAAAAAAAATAAGCCTTTTAAGTATGTATGACTGCTAACATATATACACACACACACTACAGGTAGAGTCGTATAAAAAGTTTCTAAAAATAAAAGGAAAATTTATCTCTGATGTCATATTCACAGGAAATACTGCTCAAAATTCATCCAAATTGCACGTTTTACGTGAATTTCCTGCAGTTATTGCGCTCATTTTTTGGGTTAACTGTACAGTTTATCAGTTATTCTGTACTGTTATTAATATGCATTGAATATAATACGAAATATCCACACTTAGTCAGGGGTCATCAGTTTACTCCATGACGAAAAGGGGTTCTTTGAGGAAAAAGACTGGGCACAAATCTGTCACTCCTAATAGAGGTGCAATTAAAAGCTCTTAATCACAGTAGTTTATGTACATCATTGTTTTAACATTATTATATTATGAGTTAAGCAGCATTTAAATGTTGCAGCCAGGTGTCAGTCCAGGTGGAGCTTATTTTTTTTTATCTATTTTATATATTAATGGCTAGTTTAACCAGCAACAATGCAAAATATTCTAAAAGTCCACCTGCAGAGTAACAACAGTGACTCTATTTGTCAAATAAATGTGGTGAAAAGGACAATATTTTTCTCTGAAATGCAATGGAGTAAAAGTATAAATTCAAAGGAAATACTTGAGTAAATGATCTTAATACTATACCTACACTACGAATATTACATCTTATGCAAAGTGCAATATCACAGCAGGACTGTGAAGCCCCTGCAGCAACATGACAGGAATATTAGGCCTGCATATTAGTAGTAATATTAATAAACGCAGTAAAAGACACCACAGGCTCTGAGCAAGGCCTGTATTAGAAAACAGCTCCGTACAAATTGTATTCAAATGATACAATGTTAGCATGATCACTGGGTTTAATTGCAGAGGCAATCCAAATCCGGAATCTTAACATTTTGAACAGGAGGTACAAAAATAGGCTTCCGTGAAGTGGCCATGATGAGGCAACTATCAACTCTCCAGTGAGTACCCCTTCAGGAATACTGAAGGAATATCATAATTATTCCTTTGTCTAGAGGCTGATAAAGGCCCTAAAATATCAATAATATGGATAAAATGAAGAAAACGATAGTATTAGGAAAAAGAGATTAAATTGGCCTGCGCATTTTGTCGCTATCAGTCAGCCAAACCCCAAAAAGAAACCAGAGGGGAGAGCCTAAAAACAGCATCCATCCCCCGGCACTGACACAAGGGGGGGGGAATCAGCATTAGAAACGGACACACGGTGTAAAGACGGTGGTACTTACTGTCCGAGGCCATGGCTGCGACTGTTTCCCCTCAGACTACCAGCGGGACCGAGTGTGTGATCGGCGGAGCAGAGGCAGCAGCATCCCCGCCGCTCCTCATCCTCCAGAGCCGCAAAGATCTGCAGCCACACAGCGGTGAACGGTGACGCCTTCAGGGACTGTGGGAAATATGGATTTAGAGGCCTATCCATCTCATTTAATAAATAGCTAATTCAAACCGCAACCTTATTGTTTTTTTTAATGTTAAATTGTGCCCTAAATTGTCGAAACCATTCAGTCAAATTGATCCTATTTAGAAAAGAATAGGATAAATTTTACCTTTCACCCACACAGTCTGTGGTCCTTGAACTGTGCTAATTACTGTGTATCCCTCAGTAGCTAGCTAACGGATACAACTACGGCTAATGCCCTACAAAAACAAAAATTAAATAATAACACCACATATTACTTAAAAATTTAGTTGCTTACTACGTCTGACTTGTCTACTACTTGTTGGCATTTTTTATTATGTAAAAATGAACAGCATGAATGTTTAATGGCAAAGAACATGGCTAAAATCAAAAGATAGCAAGACTTGAGTACTTAGCTAACGACACTTACCTCCCACCGCTGTTACTCATAAATAAAATACATTTCTTATAACTAACTAACACTTTGGTAAATTATCCCAATATAAGAAGTAACGTTAGCTAAATTCAGTCATAGAGACTAAAAACAGCTTAACAAGTCCGCTAACATGTAGGCTAACGTTTAGCTTTTTTTTCCACTGACTGAACAACAAATTTAAAAAAAACAAGGCAGGTTGAACATAGTATCAGAATGTCTGAGCAGTAAAAACAAACATATAACATTCACAAATACGTTCTCAAACGTATATTATCGCCTGAAAATAAGATTGGTTGTTTTTCCTTAGCTTAGAATGAGCCATTTTGTTTCTACAGTAGCTCAGAATGGACAAATCAAATCCAGATCAGGGCCATTCGAAGTTCTGCTTCGGCCACCATAGTTCTCCAACACTTGGGACATAGAAGGCGTAAATATGGACAGTGCAGGTGCAACAGAGTTTAAAGTGCACTTAATCATTTTTTGTTGCTAAACTATATTTGAAAATTGTATTTATCATTTAAAATGTATTTGTGAATTTTATCTCTTTGAGTTATTTTTATTAAGTGTTATTTGTTAATGTTTCCTGTAGAAATGTACTTGCTGTACATCTCTTCTTCTGTACCGCCTGGGTTTCCTTAGCCATCTGTCTGCTCCTCACAGTGCTGTTTTGCATTGCTGGAGGAGCAGAGGTGCAGAGATAGGTGTCCAGAAGGCAATTAATGTGTCATATTGTCTAAAAGCAAATGCAAGTGAAAATAAGAACTAAAATCATAAAACGCAGAGACAGTGAATTACTGTTATAAGTAGATGGAAACACAAAATGTCCGAAGTGAAGCGATAAATCTAGGTTAATATGGAGATTTTGCTTCACTTACAAAGAGAGTGAAAAACAGCTCCAGACCATAAAAAGACGTCCACATTCTTTGGCTTCAATATGACATCTCCACAAATTATTTAGCCTGAATCAAACGTCACGCAAGAAAAGAGACGGGACAAAAATAGCAACTATAAAAAAAAAGAGATTTATAAAATATTTACATACCAGAAACAATAACTGCAGAAAACTGCAGAAAATTAAGTTTTACACAGAAGAAGCTGCACAGAGAGATTAATGTTATGAGGAAAATGTTTACAGTCATTTACCTAAATTTTGTGTATAGACACAATGAACGCTGCCTGCACTGTAAAAGGCAAAGGGTAAAAATGTATCTGGCAGGTACAGAGTCCATTTTCAACAAGCGATGGCTGTAAAACTGCAAAAAGAAAACTAAATTTCTTCAGTTTTGATGAGTTTGTCAAGGTGTTCACATTTTACAAAGCATCCAAGCTGCATTTAAGAACAGAAGTCATACGGGACAATATTCTTTCTTTAACAGAGATGTTTGGGTGTAATAAAAGATCATAAAAAAGTCTTTACAGCACCAAATCATATCAACATTTTGAAACAAACTTCAAAATCTACGTAGCAGCAGCTCCAGTCAGGAAGCACGTTGACTCCTGTGATGTCGTCATCACCACTTGAATCTTCTTTTTGGTTTTGCTTTTTCTGAATGAAGGGAAAAAATCAGAAAAGGAGACAAGCACGTTAATCAGTGTGTTAACATCACAAAATAAGATTACTGTGTTGTTTGAAAACTCCATGTGAGCTCAGAAAAATTCATCCTGGTAAATGTTTTATTGCCAAAATATGAACGTTCAAGGTCCACAAGCGTGCAAACGTAGCATGTTAGGAAACCACAGTGAACCTCTCAGGAACAAGAGCAGAGACACTGTGCACACTAACACAGGGAGTGTAAAGGAGTAACAGTTTATAAGATGTGTACCTTCAGGACCAAAGTCCACAGTGCTGAGACGGCTAATACTGGTTGCTGTTGTGGCTTCTTTCAACAGCTCACCTGGCGAGAGGGAAGAATCAGTATGTCAGGATTATAGCAAAAAACATTCAAGATACAAAAACAAGAAACGGAACAAAGATCCCCCTCAGCTTGTCTCCGCCTCACCTATTGTGAGATAGACTGTAGACTTTATCTGCAACATTTCAGCTTCTGTTTTCATTTATAAACTGGTTTCATTCAGTCACATGTGAGCCTGTCCATTGTCCCCGACAACATCTGGGCCACTACATTATTACACATGGGTTCCCACAGCTAAGTTTTAAGACATTTAGATGCCAGTTGGACTGAAATAGAAGACGAAGAAGAACAAGCGGCAGGGGGCACCACGGCAGTGACACATTTTATGATAAAAAAAAAAATGTCCCCATGTCTTCAAGGGTACAGCGACAGCCAGCTACCAGGGGGCGATCGAGGTGTTTCGGCTTCACTTTTGGGGAGCTGTCATGACGTCCATCTTTATAACAGTAATAAAAGAAGGTAATAAGATGCAGTCTGTTTTGTCACGTTGAAGCACTTCAAGGAAAAGTAACAGTGCTGGTTGTGGTAACTGTCCAGCCTTATTATGGTTATAGGAGCCATCCCCAGTGTAAAATGTGTGTGGGATGCTAGTTTGTCCTGTAGGGGTCACTGTATTGTCATGGGTGTCTGTCAATACAGAGACAGGTGTTGCTAGACGGGGGAGCACACATAGTTTTTTGACCGCAACGCCAAGCCATGTCAAGTCAGGTGTACGCTGCTAAATGTTATGTTAATTTGTACCTTTGACTGGTTTATGGACACAGATTCATGGATGTCTCAAGTGTTTCATTGAACACTACAGCAGTGATGAATAAATTATGCATCAAAGAAGAAGAAGTGGACTCCTTGTGTTCACCTGATGAGCAGCTGTTGGTTAGGTCAGGCGAGTGCATCAATTAGTCAGTGGCTTTAAGTTTGATGGGATGTAAAAGGACAGTAATTATGGACATAATCATGAACATTCTGTATTAACCATGTTCTCTTACACTTTACTTCCAAAGCTTTAACCCTGCCCAGACAGATCCCTGCCACTGACCTGCTTATATCTTATGATCTACACTGTTGGCCTGATTTTTGTGTTGTATATATTTTGGCTTGAGACTGCTGCACAGTAATTTCCCTCGGGATGAATGAAGTTTCATCTTATCTCGTCTCATTTCGCTAAAAACTTGTTTTCCCCCCCAAGTCCTCTCTCCTTTCATCTTTTCCTTTTATCTCTCTTTGAATCTTTGTCCTTTCAATGCATGATGGGGGGTAAATAAAATCCCAGATGATTTACAGATATAAAAACAAAACTCGACCCATCAAATTTTCTTCTACTGTGGGTTTGAATTTAAATGAAGGTTGTAGAAGGATTTACCTGAGACATGTACTTTCTGGTCAGTTCTGGCTTTAAGTGATGGTTTCACTGCTTTGGAGGAACCTGATGAGTTGGAGGGCCCGGCCTCGTTATTCGTGACATCCACCTCCACCTGGCGATGACGCCGTGACTTGGAGACCTGAGACACACGTGTGTACATATACGTCTTTGCAATTTGCATCTTGGTGAAATTTAAAGGAATAATTCACCCCCACATGACCATTTGTATATCAATTATTCACCCTGTGTTACACTGAATTTATGAAGAATACTTTGTTTTCTCAGCATGCCTCCAGCGAAGAGGGAGGCAGCGAAGAATCCAAAAAAAAAAAGGAGAAAATTCTTGATGGATTGAAGTCATAGGAGATCATGCTATATAATTAAAGTTATTATTATTATTTTAACAAACTCTTAGTATAATCAGAGTCTGATTTATCCAGGTGTATGCCCAGTTCTTCCCAAACAGACAGCCCTCTCTGACAGGGAATCGAAATTAAAGTGTAACGATAAATGCTCTGTTCAAAGCCAGACTCCATTGACAAAAATAGTAATTTAACCTCACTGAACACAGGAGCTGTTTGTCTACTGCTGCCTCAATCAGGAAGTTTGTTAGTGTTATTGTGTGACTTTGGTGAATCTGAAATAACTCATGAAAACACCGAAGTCACACAATAACACAAACAAACTAACTGATAGAGACAGTGACAGAGCAGCAGCTCCTGTGTTCAGCGAGGTAAAATTACTGTTTTTGTCAATGGAGTCTGGCTTTGAGGAGAGCATAGATAGGGCTGTCTGTTTGTGAAGTCCTGAGCATACAACTGGATAAATGAGACCCCACGAGTTGTGTGAAAGTCTGAAAACAGATGTTTCAAAATAGACTTCATTTCATCAAGAATTTTCTCCATTTTCGGATTCTTCATTCACCAGAGGCATGTGAGAAAAAGCTTTCTTCAAACATCAATGTAACACAGGTAAGTTATTGATATACAAATGATGATTCGGGGGTCAAAGTTTTCCTTTAACATCATACACATTTTCAAGAAAATATGGGTCCTCCAACAGGAATGTTCATTGGTTACATATTCAAAGAAAATACCAATAAAAACAAATCGAAACACAAACCTCTGTGGCCTCTTTGAATGCCTTTGATTTGATGGATGCGAGGAGCTCGGCTCTTTTGGTGCACTGAGGACACAAAACAGGAAGTCAGTCAACTGCAGTGCCGTCTAGACAGAGTAATCATTACAGCTTTAAAAATGGAAAAAGCTGAGAGACTTTATGTACTTCTCTTCAGTTTGAGTATTTAATGTCCCGCAGGAGACACGAGGTGCACCAGTGATGCTTTAGGGGCCGTACGCATGCTGCGTCTTTAAGCACATGGAAAACGCAAGGTCAGGCGCCATGTCCAACTCTTGTGTCTTTTCTGTGCCAACTTTTAAGGGCATGAAGCAGGTTGTGTGAGGTTGCTAAGTGACCATAACCAGCACCGTGTCACAGCCTACTTACTAAAAATCCTGAGTACAGAGCTGATCTTCTTCCAGGCGTAGTTTTGTAAGTGTGTATTATGTCAAAAATATTGCCCATGGGACAGATGTAAAGCTCTGGGTAGCCCTGATCAATTTCTTTTTCATATTCATCACAGACTCTTATTTACGGAAGAAGGGAAAGATATCTGTCGGCTGTGATTGTTTTTTCCTCGTCACATGACATGAGGTGCGTGCTGCTGCGTTCCAAAAGTTGAACTCTGTTTATCTCAGGAAACAGCCATTGCGCCCACAACTGCGTCACTCTTGAGCACGCCTCATATCTACATTGCAAACAGTGCATTTGAGGGCGCAAAAAACGCGGCATGTGTACAGCCCCTCAAACCCTGCAGTAAAGTTTAATGTAGTATAACTCACCTCCTTCTGAGATGATGTTCCCTCACCGCTGTCTTCACCTTCATCTTCATCAGGACAATCCTGACAAGAAAAGACACATGACCTCGTCACATCAACAGTGGAAAAAAGACAACTCAAAAGCACTTAAATAACCACATTATGTCTTGCAGTTGACAAACTGGGAGAAGTTTATTACTGTAAATATTTCACAACATAAAAGCACAAATTGTTTTTAACGAACACCTGCAGAAAGTCTCACCCTCCTTTGCTGCCACTTGTAAAAATCCATTACAGTGTTTTGTAGCTGAGGGACGAGGTCTTTACGAATCAGGCTGAGGGAGGAGTTCGGCTGCTCTGTCATCAAACAGACAGAAGTCTTCAGCTTCCCATAGAGTTCATTAATGTTGGACAATTCCTGCAAGAAGACAAACACAACACACAATTAAATACCTTTAATAATCTACTTTTTCAATGTTGGAGACGACTAACAGTTCTCCGCCCACCTCTAGCAGCTCCATGTTGATCAGCTCCTGTGGACGAGACGGTCGCTCCATGAACTCCTCGCACAGCACCGCCTTCTCCAACTTTCTCTTCCTTCCGAAGGCAAGCTGGCAGGAGAGGAAGACAAAGGAGAAGTAAGAGGAAGAGAGAGTGGAATATTTTATCATGAAGTACACTTGAATTATAAACTGGCTTGAAATTGCATGAATCCTCATGTTTCTGCATC
This sequence comes from Epinephelus moara, assembly GCF_006386435.1. NCBI lineage: Eukaryota > Metazoa > Chordata > Actinopteri > Perciformes > Serranidae > Epinephelus > Epinephelus moara. Next base: position 7,680,003 of record NC_065519.1, on the reverse strand, counting down.
ACCTCAACCTCCAGGTTGCTGGTGCTCGTCTCTTTCAAAGACCTTATATATTTCTGATTGATTTAGTTTTTGTCAGACATTTTCGGTTGGAAGTGCGTCCTGCTGCAACTCTGTAGGGTACAGCTGAAACATAAACACTCCAACCTTTTCTTTTTATGCAGTACAACACCCCAACATTCAGAAACACTACACTGAGTTGAAATATTCTTAGTTATGGGACATCATTTTCATCTTAAATCTCAAGTTCAGCAGCTGCAGCAGACATTTCAGCTCTCTACCCTACAGTTCTTCCGCTTTCTACAACTGCTGCACTTTTTAAGGCAGCTCACCAGAGTGGGCATGGCGGTGAAGTTGAAAGCTTTGAGGGACATCAGCTGTTTGAGGATGTAAACGACGTCCAGGTGCTGAGCGTCCACAGCGTCCTTCTCAAACTTCTTCACATCCTCCCAGTCCTTCAGCGCCAGACGGATCTGCAGCCAGAGACATAACAAGAACTTTAATTTCAAGTAGGACTTTAGTAAATGTATGACTGACATATGTTGTGTTCCTGACCTGCTCAGAGGGCATGGCAGTCTGACACCGATACAGGCTGTACAGCAGGTAGAGTCCTCCAACTCTGATCTGGAAGCTGAATGGAGGCAGGAAGTAGCTGCAGGCGGTGTCCAGAATCAGACGACTGAACGCTCGCTTCTCATGTGTCATAGTCCCACTGCAGAACAATGACATGTGATGCACTGTTCAGTTAAAAAAAACATGACGATCTGCCATTTATTTATATCTGTACACAGTAGTTAAATGCTTGTTTTGCCCTTGTCTCAGCTTTGTTGACTTGAGAGCAACAAAAAATAAGGGTCATATTCCTGGTACGTGACAATAACTGATCAATGAAGCTGATTCTGGTTCTGATTTATTTATATTTTGTATTTTTATGCTGAATGTGCAAAGTAACTATTGCTCCTGGATGAATACAGTGCAGCAGCGAAGAGTACAATATTCCCCTGTGAGATGTAAAGTAGTGGAGTGGAAATATAAAGTAGCATACAGTAGGAATACTCAAATTCTTAATTGCAGTACTTCAGTAAATGTACTTCGTTACTGTCCACCACTGCTTGTATCACATAATAAATAACATTGTGGCTGACAGTAAAGTGGTATTTTTAAGGGTTAACTTACTAGAAAATCTGTGAGAACTTCATTTCCCTCCATATTCTGGAGAAAATCTCGAAGCGAACAGACTCAGTTTTCTGGAAGCGTCTCAGCAGCTCCTCACAGTCTGACTTCACCTGTTTCCGGCAGAAATCCATCTCACTGCCGTGTCTTCTGGCCGGTGACATTTTGAAAATTATTTACTTAATCATTAACGATTAATTTTAACAAAGTTTCAACCCGAAAACTGCTTTTACTTAGCTACAAACACAACTGGGGACATGTCCATATAATGTAAACACACGACTGAACGAATGTCGACGGTTTAGTGCGTCATCAGTATGCGACGTATTCGCCATGACTTTCGTGATGCCTTCATGGACCGTGGCGAAGCAGCTCTGCCCCACAAATTTCAATTTTAAAAAATAAAAGGTGATTGAAATCTGTAATACATTTGTATATTGTTCGTTTACACCCACATATTACACCTGAAATAACACCTTTCAGCTTTGTTTGGACTGCACCTTAATATCAACCTTATTATTCTGAATGTTAGTTAGTTGCAGTAGTGTAGTAGTTCTGAAAGTTAGCTCATACACACCACACATCATACACTTCATACAATCATACATACATTTAAAATGCTATCAAAACAATACTATACAACACTGCTACATTATACAACAGAAAACCCCAAAAAACTCAGCTATTTATTTTACATTTGACATTTATTTGTTGTTTTATAAAATTGTATTAAATTAAACTGTATCAATCCCAAAGAGGGGATTTCTTCAGAATGAAAAAATATATGGATCGAGAAACAAACTGGTGTCCTGAAAATTATTATAAGTAAACCCCACAACTAATTGTTGTTTTGTTAAGATGTATTGACGATACCATAGGAACTATTAATCCCAAAGAAACAATTTCATGTACAGGAGACTGACCTGATAACCGATCGATAACCGATCTTTGAAATGGTAATAATAATAATAAACATCTGTTGTCAAACTGAAATGTTTCATAATATTAGGACTAAACCGATTATTGTTAAATTGGATGACTATTTCAATGCACCTCTAATTGATAATTTAATCATGCACCACCACCACCCCTTATGAATATCTACAATTATTATCTAATAATTTTCTAATCTATTATTTATTGATACTAATACAACAATTAATTTATCATTCGTCATGTAAAGTTATTGTATATTGTATTAATTGCATAAAACTCACGTTTAAGATCATGGAAACTATGTAAGTGTATAGTTTCCGTGTTCAGGAGGTATCCCTGAACGCACCAACCGGATGTGCGTGACGAACGTCCTGCGGAAGTAAACAATCCTCAGCTGACGTGGAGCTGCAGTCTGTTCCCCACCAGCTGGACTAACTGGATCAACTGGAACTAAATCCACTGGTTTAGAGGAACATTTGTTGTTCTAGTCTCTGTCTTGTTTTAATATTTATTAAATGGGCTCTGCTGGTGTCGTCTAAATTTCCGGGATAACTAACGGTCGTCGTTAAGACACTGAAAACTGTAAAGTGAAAATGGCGGCAGCGGAGGAGGCCAGCAGACCGTTCGCAGGGCTGTCAGATGTCTCCATCTCGGAGGACATCCCGGTGGAGGGGGACATTTCCGTGCCCGTCGGCTCCTCCGCCAGCCGGGACGACGAGTTCTCCACGCTGGACGAGCCCGTGAAGGAGACCATCCTGCGGGACCTGCGCGCGGTCGGGAACAAGTTCATCCACGTCCTGTACCCGAAGCGGAGCACGGCTCTGCTGCGGGACTGGGACCTGTGGGGCCCGCTGCTGCTCTGCGTGACGCTGGCTCTGCTGCTGCAGGGTGGCGCGGCCGACAGCGACTACCAGGGGGGACCGCAGTTTGCTGAGGTACTTATTGACACTATTTATTAATTCTATATTTGGTATTACACTCTAAAAGTTCAACTTACAGTAAATATCCAGTGTGTAGGATTTAGGGGGGTATATTGGCAGAAATAGAATATAAAATTCATAACTATGTTTTCATAAGTTAATAATCACCTGAAAATAAGAATAATTGTGTTTTTATTTCCTTTAAAATGAGCCGTTCATATCTACATAAGGAGTGGGTCCTCTTACAGAGAGTCTGCCATGTTGTTTCTACAGTAGCCCAGAGTGGACAAACCAAACACTAGCTTTAAATAGGGCCATTCACTATTTTGCTATTTTATGTTGGCCACTGTAGTTCTCCTACATAATTGGGTGAAGTTGATTGCAGTCTACAACGTCACCACTAGATGCCACTAATCCTACACACTGCACCTTAAAAGTCTATCAACAAACTATGAACCTAACGTGATGCTAGATCTTAATGCTCATCAGGCTAATTTAAAAAGCTAATTTGAATTACTTTATGCTGTATATAAACTACTGTTGGGCAACACTGCTAAACCAACTGGTAAAGTTATAATAAAGTTGGTGACTGTTCCACAAGCCACAGATTCAAGTTAAGTTTATTTCCTTTATTAATCCCCCTGAGGAGAAATTCAATGTTTCACTGGCAGTGTTTGTCTTGTAATTTAATTAGTTGCAAATTTGAACAGGGAATTAGCACCACTAATATCAACACATGTGGGTCCTGCATAAGGCTGCAACCAAGGTCTGTTTCTTTAGTAATTATTTTGACAATTAGTGCCTTGCATGGACAATTAAATGTCCAAATTAGATTAGAAGAAAATGGGAGACTGTCAAAGAACATAATTTGTGGAATGGTTTTGAAAAGGAACAACAAATATGGAAAGACAGAACAGATTAACAGATTTGAAATTTGTGCTTGTTTCTTATGTATTCATTGATTTTTGGCTTTTTGCCTATTAAATAGGACATTTTATTCATGAAAGGGGAAGAGAGGGAGGATGACATGTGGCAAACAGCTGCAGGATTGAATCGAGCCTGCAGCAGTTGCGGCAAGGATATTGCCTCCACAAATGGAGCGCCTGCTCTATCCACTAAGCCACCGGGTGCCCCTCACTGTATAAATCTAAAGAGAACAGTACAAAACAATTAATGTAAAAAGGGTAGGTGCAATAAGCTAAGGCGTCAGTCTACAGCTTTAGCTCAGCAAAACCTATTGTTACTATTTTCTTGTGTGTATTTGAGTTGTATGAATTGGAAAACAACTAAACTAAACTAAAAATATGGAGAAAAATAAAACTTTCTTCACAATCACAAGTTTCTGAAAAAAGGACAAGAATAAAATAGATCAAAAAATTGCAGCTCCTGCCATTTGGCCACATTGCAATTCCAATAATATTTCAATGAACTGTGCAGCCCTGATATAAAGCAATAAGTCTTTCTTCTGACTCCTCACTAACGTATCAAAATTTCATCCAGGTCTTCGTCATCGTCTGGTTCGGCTCCATCATCATCACCCTCAACTCCAAACTCCTGGGCGGCACCATCTCCTTCTTCCAGAGCCTGTGTGTGTTAGGATACTGCATCATGCCTCTGACAGTGGCCATGGCCGTGTGCCGGATCGTCCTGGTCGGCGGCTCGGGGACGGTCAGCTTCGCCGTGCGGCTGGTGGTGGTGACGGTGTCCTTCGGCTGGTCCACCTTCGCCTCCACGGCCTTCCTCGCCGACAGCCAGCCACCCAACCGCAAGGCGCTTGTTGTGTACCCGGTGTTCCTCTTCTACTTCGTGATCAGTTGGATGATCCTGACGTTCTCACCGTGACAGTAGGAAAAATCAAAAAGGGAAGTGTTTGTTAAACGGACAAAGACGAGGGAGGTTTTTGTGGAGTGAAAGAACTCAAACAAACACCGGTATCTGCCTTGGGACGAAGACGAATGACTACTGAAGTGACTGTGAGTGTTTCTGGGCCTCTGATAAATCATTTAGAGTCACGGGACACCAAAATAATTCCTTTCAGGCGAAGCTCTCACTCAGACACAGAGGGGTCCAGCGGACGCTGTGCAGCAGGTGGAGAGTTAAAAAGCTGATGAATATGTTCACATGTACGACCTGTGTAAATATAAAGTCCATAGGCTTGTATATAGAAATGCTCTATGAATGTTTAAACTACCAGGGCTCATGTTTTTCTTCTGGTCTCTCTGGGATCTCATACTGTCTTAAGGACACTGTTTCAGAAACATCCTGACAGCTCACACCTTCACACTACATCCTTCATTTTTCGACACTTGACTGTCGAGCTGTAAGTGAGCGGTTCAAGCCAGCTGTCCTGTGTAGTTTTTGGCTCTCGTTGTCCTTTTTCAACATGTTTCTTTTAGTGTTTTGGGGGGATGTTTTTGTTTTTATTAGACAAATGAAAGGAGAGAGAGAAAGGGAATGACATGAAACAAAGGTCACCAGCTGGAGTCAAACTTGGGAGCGTGTCATTACATGTCATCCCCGAGACCACCAGCGCACTTTCTTGTCTGTATGACAAATACGAGGCCGTGGACAGTTAGCTTAGCTTAGCACAATCTGGAAACGGGCAAACAGCTAGCCTGGCTCTGTCCAACTAAACAAAATCCACCTACCAGCACCTCTAAAACTCCATGAACACATTATGTCTCATTTGTTTTGTCTCCGTAAAAACGCCGTAGACGTGGTATTAATCTTCACATCCAAGTCTCTGCAAAGAAGTGTAATTCCCAAATTGTCAAAAAGTTTCTTTGAGGAATAAATATAGTCTGAAACAGTGGTTCCCAACTGGTGGATCGGGCTCCAAAAATGGGTCACGGCCCATTCTGAATGGCGACGAAGGGCCGTTTCCTGCTGTACAGTGAGTGACTAACCGACAGCTACTTGACAGAAACAGAAAACCAGCTCAATGACATGGCTGAACACAAGTATGACGCTGCATGTATTAAACAGAAGGACCTCAAACTGGACCCCATGGCTGCACCAGTTGGGAACCACTGATCAAAAATGGATGCAGACACAGACGTTAGATGCATGTAGTTCTGTTTCTACTTCTAAACATGAGCAGATAGCGAAGTGTGGACCCCTCACACAGTATAATTTGGACTTAAATTTGGTTTTCTTTGTATTTTTGCCTTTTCTTCTTCTAGAAGTTAAACACCACAGACAATAGAGAGCAAAGCAAATATTACAGTGCCAGGTGCATATTTTATTGACATAACCTCAATTTGATCATTAGAATTATTTATCAGTGGTGTGAAGATGGTAGATGAGTTTTTTTTGTTAGTCAGAATGTTTTCGGATTATAAGTTTTGATGTTTCTTGGATTGGCTCAACACATCATGTCTCTGATTTCAGTTATTCAGACAGACCGACGATGTGAAAGCAAACCAGTAATTCAGTCTGAGTGTCAGGATCATTATTTCCTCTGATGCAGACACAGTGGATGTGGCAGTCAGCTTTGCTCTCTGCGGCGTGTTTCACTTTGTCAAAGTAGAGCAAAGGCCAACTGTTGAATCAGTCAGCCTTCGTCTGTCTTTGTTCTTCGAGGTCTTTGTGTGTAAAACGAGAGAAGAAACTCAAGTCTCTTGGGTGCAAAAAACTAATGTTAAAGAGGTCAGAGCTTCCTGTTAGAAGACAGGATTTAGGAGAGAGTTGTGATCACAGGACACAGACTGTTTCATTATTTTTTCTTTTGTAAAAATCCATCATGAAACACAGACTAGATTTGTTTGTGTTTTTTCCCTTGTGGATAACTGACCAACTGCAACATCAACAAATGTTTTGCACAATTTTGCACCCACATTAAACAATCCTGCAGGGAGAAATTATTTCTAGAAGTGATACATATTTGGGTTTAGACTGAGGTGATGATGACCCATCTCATAATCTCATAGTTGTTACCTGCTTGTCAAACCCACAGCTGAATGATCACACTGACAAATGTAGTAAATCACTAACTGAGGTAGAAGTGGAAGCAGCAGTTTGGGGAAAGTTGGTGCATCCAAAAAGAACATTGCAGAAGTTCATACAAGAAATTAGGCTGATGATACAACAGTGATTTTGTTCATAAACGACATAAAAGTATGAAGTTTCAGACTGATCCAGATTTTTCTCCCTCTGCTAACCTGCCCGATGACCTTTGACCCTCCACAGATAACCTGTCCTTTCTGTTCTCTTGAATCACTGGGGCTTTCTTTGTTGATATCTTTTAATTTATGTGTTTTCAGTTACATCAACGAATGGAAACGATTAAAATATATTTCATCAGCTGTGAGTGTATCTCTGTATTCTTTCAATCCACCTACAGGCTCCGCTTTAACAACTTAATCATTTTATGATTTGCTGTCACATTATTTCAGTTTTTAAGGCAACCTAAATTTATGCTTTACGCTCAAATAAGCTCTGTCAGCTAACCCATGAATTATTTACTTTGCTTTAATACAAAAATGCTGACAATTATTAAAAGTTATTTCTCCATCATCACCTAAAATGGGGATTTACTGCAGTGATACCTTTTTAGCTACTTCAAAAACAGAGTCATAGCTACAGAGAACATTTAGGTTATGGCATAATTTGAATTTAAAATCAACTACAAAGGAACTTCACACGTTGGAAATGACTTTGTATTTAATAGGATAGCAGTGAGTGTTGCGGCAGAGACCAAAAGTAACCTTACCATACCTGTAACATGAAGTACAGCTGAGGTTTAACACAGTTTTAAGAACATTATATAAAGTCTACACACACTCACTGAACCTGTCCATCTGCATTGTACCTTTACATTTGCCTTCTACATGCATCAACTGTGACCTGACAGCTTACATGCTTGTGAAAAAAGAAAATGGATGTAGAAAATAAAACGTAAACAGGACTGCAGCCATTTAAACCGTACTTGGTTTGTCACAATTTCCTGCAATGCTTTCAAGGAATCATTGTAGTGATATAACGAGACAAAGAAGTATTACTGAGTCAGGATTACAACTGAAGCAAGCAACATTTTTTTTGTTAGCCAGAATGAATCAGAATCGCAGACTCCACCTTTAAATGCCAACTTTGCCAATTCCACATGATTAAATTACATTAAATTAGATATTGAATTAACTTATTAAAGTATTCCTTTTAAATGAACTTAAATTTTAATTATTACACTTACAATTTAATTAATTTAGTAATAAATTCAATAATTATTTCTTATTAAATTAAGTTCATATTGAATTAATTAATTATATTACCAATTAAACTAAGTTATTATTAAATCAAATAATTCCATTTCCTATTAAATTAACATGTTAATAAATTAAATCATTACAATTCCTGTTACTTTACTTTAATGTGCTTATTGTTGTATGATATGATATTAATATGTTAAATTAAATCTATTAATATTAAATCAAATCATCACATTTGATATTAAATAACTTATTGTTAAATTAAACATTAATAAATCAAATAATTTCCTATTAAATTAACATCATTGAATCAAATCACATTTTCTATTTATTACCCTATAATTAAATTCAGTGTTATTTTTTCTATTTATTAAATGTTCATAAATTAAAGCATAACTTATTTATTTTTATATGATTATATTTGACGTTTTTGTTCAATAACAATTGACGTCATCAGAGCGCGACAGCTTCAAAATCGGGCGCAGTGTAAACAGTAGCTAGCGGTGCTGCAGGTATCAGGTCCATATTTAGCGGCTGATAAGATCAGTAAGCGGTGTTATAACAGGTGTTAGACTGACACCAGACAGCGGGAGCTCCTGGAGCTGAAGCCTTGATGCACAGCTGTTATTTCACCGGCTGACGCGGTGCTGAAGCGGTCTGAGTTTTCGCCGTTAGCCGTTAGCAGTGAGCGTTGACGGTGCTGATGGAGGAGCTGCCGCAGCTTCCACCTGAAGTTTGGGTCTACGTGTTCAGCTACTTGACCACGGAGGAGAAGCACACGGTCCGCGCCGGCTGCAGGCACCTGAGGAGGCTCATCGACCACCCGTCCCTGTGGAGGGACTACACGGTGGTGCTGTCCGACCTCCGCCGCTACACCTACGGCTTCTGGGACACCCTGCGCCATCGCAAGCTCACCCGGGTGGCGGTGCGGCACCTGCGGCGCAAAGAGTGGCGACGGCTCGTCAGGTTTCTGCCGACCCTCACCGCCATCGTGTTCGTGGACGGGGGGCGGCTGTACAAGGAGAAATACCTGGACAACTTGTCCCGGTTCCCGGACTTGAGGGACCTCGGGGTGCGCAATGCCACCTGGGACGAGCCGATGCTCGGGAGCAGCCTGAGCACGCAGCTGCTCGAGAGGCTGACTCACCTGAGCGTGTGTAACGTCCGGCTGCCCTGCACTGTGGAGTTTATTAACACCGTGTCGCAGCTGGTCAACCTGCGGTACCTGCTCTTCCACCAGCAGGGGGAGGGCTACGGGCTGGACACGGTGAGGCCGGTGCCCTGCAGCGTCTTCCACAACCTCATGCTGAGCCTCAAGAAGCTGAAGCACCTGTCCTGGGGGATGAGGGGGGAGCCGCCGGAGCCGTTGCCCGACGACTACCTCAGCCCCCCGGACCCAGACCACCCAGGTCAGCCTGTTACCTGCCTCTACATCTGCTGTGGTGTCTCTTTTTTGTGCTCCTGCAGATTTTACCCCACTAACTAAAAATCACATGAACTTAGGTGGCAACCTATCCCCAGTTTGAGCTCCTCATTAGGGCTGCAGCTAATTATTATTATCAATAAACCCATTTATTATGTTTCCAATTAATCATGTCTAAACTAAATATCAGAAAAATGTGAATTTATTTTATTTACAGTGATGTAAAACAGAGAAAAGAAGGAAAAATTATGCTACAAATATATAATGTTTGACATATTTGCAGTTGCAGATTGATCGTCAATTGACCAATCAATCATCTCGGCTGTAGTCTCTTTGTTACCTCAGGATCAGACCAGTAGTTTTGCATGCTTTTGCTGATTTACCACAATCCACATGTACTTAACTTCCATCCATCCATCTATTTTCAACCGCTTATCCGAAGCCAGGTCACGGGGGCAGCAGGTTTAGCAAAGCACCCCAGACGTCCCTCTCCCCAGCAACGCTTTCCAGCTCCTCCTGGGGGACCCCAAGGCGTTCCCAGGCCAGATGAGATATGTAATCCCTCCAGCGTGTTCTGGGTCTGCTCCGGGGCCTCCTACCAGTGGGACGTTCCCGAAACACCTCTAACAGGAGGCACCCAGGAGGATCCTGATCAGATGCCTGAACCACCTCAACTGACCCCTTTCGACACGAAGGAGCAGCAGCTCTAAGCAGATGTCCAAGCTCTTTACCCTATCTCTAAGGCTGAGCCCAGACACCCTTCGGAGGAAACTCATTTCAGCCGCTTGTATCCGCGATCTCATTCTTTCGGTCATTACCAGTAGCTCATGACCACAGGTGAGGGTTGGGACGTAGATGAACCAGTAAATCGAAAGCTCTGTTCTTAACTTAAGGGGCAGCAATTATTTTGACCTGTTCGTGGTTGCAATTAATTGATTTAGGATTGGGCAAAATGACAGTACACACCACAAGATGATAAAGTTTTGTAAACCATCGGTCATACTGTTTAAACTCTATTACAAACTCTCCTCCTCTTCTGTCCTGTAGGAGCGTCTCGGTACGGCGGCCCGGCGCTGACCACTTTAGAGTTGGTGGATTACCCAGAAACCATCCTGCCAGAGAACGCACTGAGGAGCCTGACCTCGCTTAGGTCGCTAACTGTCCGCTACAGGTACATCAGAGAGGGCATCGAGTGCCGCCTCACCTCCTGGCTGAGTCCCCTCCAACAGCTGGAGACACTCACCATCATCGGTGAGATGGGCTGTTAAAAGCTTTTCCCTTTTCTGTAGATGTGTTGGTTTTGTTTCCATAAGTTGAAGTTCTTATTGAAATATGTTTGTCCTGATGTAAAGATTTTGTGACTGCTGTTTTCTGTCGGTCTAGGTGGGAACTCTCTCGCTACCTACACGACCACCATCCCCTCCAGTGTGACCAGGCTGACGCTGCGTGTGGCCATAACTCTGAAAGACATGGACTCCATCGCACCTAAAGTCCCGGCACTTGAGCACCTCGACATCGAGCAGAACCGCTCCAGTGGCAGCCTCTGTAGACGGATCCCTATGTTGTTTCCTCAGCTCAGGACGCTCAGGATACGGTGAGACAGACAGGACATTTATTTTTAGGTCTGTTGCAAGGTTACAGAGACTGGAATAAAACAAACCAGTGAGTTCTGCTGACCACTTACTTTTACCCAACATCCTTTGTATTTTTAGTTTGTTTTCTGTCGTGGATTTGAACATTGTCCTCATACCTTATAAACCACAGTGCAGGTCTTGTTAAGTGCCAACAACAACAACCAAACTGCAAAGGAATCTCTCCTCTTGTTAGGTCTGACCCGCCTCCTCTCTCCCCTCTCAGATTTTTCCGCAGAGAACCAGAGAAGGACCTGCTGAGCCTCCACCGGCTGCGGCACCTGGTGCAGCTGGAGCTGCTGGTGGAGCGCTCCTTCATCCTGAGGGATTACCTGAACGGTCACCCCTGGCCCAGCCCCTGCGTACAGGAGCTCATCAACCAGCTGCGAGAGCTGTCCGAGAACAGGATCACTGTCATCACGACGATGCGCCAGCGAAATCCGCTGCGAGAATGTGACTGTGTGTGGGAGGGCGACTGAGGAGCCGGAGGAAACTGTGGACTTTATTCCTCCTGAAGATGAAGACAGTCGCCACCAGTCAGGAACAGACGGTTGAAATACAAGGTATTAAAAAGGTGAACAGACAGAAAGGAGGTGACTGAAGGTCTTTGTTGATTCTTTGGTTCTTTGATTATTATATTTATGGCCTAAAAATCACAAATATAATAATTACAACAGTTACTGGATGATGAATCAAAGATCAGAGCAGTGGCTGCCATCTTTTTGGCTCGAGACCCTTTGAAAACAAAGCACTTAAATCCAGAAGTGACCCCCGATTCCAGGGTGCACATGAGTTTCAAACCATGGCATCAACAAATAGAGGACGACTGCTAATAAAAGCCTGGTAAGAAACATTAAAGGTGTTTGAAATTACCTGTAAAACTCTCATGGCAAAACAAAGTCTCTGTCCTCCCTCTGATTAATGGACTTAAACATGAAGCGCCTGCAGGAAGTTTCACTGATGATCGAGAAAACCTGTGAAGTGGAAAGACTGAAATGAATTGTAAAATCAAACTAGAGTGTGATTGTTGGACTGATGGCATTAATTAGTAAACTGTACATTTTTCTGAATTGTAAAGGCAGCAGGTACACATGTAGGGCACTTTGAGTTTGTATTACCAAGAACAAGTTGCATTTAGAAATGTGAAATCTAATTTAAGGCAGGCTCAGATGAAGGCCAGCATTATTCTAGTATTATTAAATAAAACCCAGTAGACTTGAGTCAGTTTTGGGGAGATGAGGGCAGCACTTTTTATTTCTCTACTTTATGTGTTTCAGCGGCTTTATGCTGCAGCTTCTCATTTCCCCCTGTGCAGTTTCATTAGTGTCTGTATGTTTAAAGCCCCATGAATCAATATAGTAAGTATATTTTACAAGGTGCGTCACTGAATGCACCGCCAACTGTATTAATGTAGGTGTCCTGACTGCTCTGATTTCTCAGAGCATTTTTTGGGGTTGTATTTTATTTATATTTAAAAGAATTTACTTGTCGCTTAATGAAGAAACTACCTAATTTTCTTTGTTAAAAAACTTGAATGGCCACATGGCTCCAAGAGTGACGACTGTACGTGGCATGAATTTTCATATAAAAAGGCTTAAAGTTATGTATATCTAAGGGCGTGACTGCTTTGAGTGACAGGTGGGTGATGTGTAGAGTATAGATGTAGCCGTAGTAAAGTAATTGTAAGGTTTTGGCCCCTAAAAAAGTCTTGTTTGATGTTTGATTGCACTAAGAGACCCTCTAAAGCAGGCAAGTACAAAGTCTGGCTGAAGGGCCAATCGTGGCCCATTGACTAATTTTTAGTTTTATTTTAGTAGTTCGTTTTTTCTTAAATATACTATATGTGGCCTGCCACACAATAGGAAGTTCCTTGAGCATTTTTTCTGTTCACAATGGCAGTACGTTCACACAGTTTGTTGACATGCACCAAGTAGGAACTACGCAGGTGGAACTAATGTGTTTCCATAAACAGATGGTAAACAAGCAAACAAACGGTTACCTAATATTGCTTGATAGGTAGCAGACGTGGCCACAGCAAAAACATGTGAAGTCCAAAATGAGAGATGCTGCTTTCAGGATCGGTGGAAAGTTAAACACTTTTTCACTGAAAGCAGAAACAGTTGTGTTTGTCTCATTTGAATGTGATTTTTGTGAGTTTTTAAAATAAGTGATGGGTTTTTGTAGCTGGATCCAACAAGATGTTTGCAGTCAGTCTTTCAAGAATGTCACTGAATTATTTTGTTTTCTCACAAAGCATTAAAATAGAAGTATTTAATGTGAGGTTAAACCGACATGAATGATTAATTTTCCTGTTTAAAACCAGAGCAAGTCTGTTTATAGATTATGATTTTGTAAATAAACAGCCCTTTTTTGTAGCTTGGGAATGAAAAAAATGTTGTTTTCTGACACATCGGTTGGCTGACTGTGATTTTATTTTATTTTTTTAAGATATTTTGTTTTATTTTTACCATAAATGTAGTTGAAGCACAGGCTTCTCTGTTTGTTTCTCACTAAATGGACCCAAACGTCTTTTCCTTTTTGCTTTGTTTCTGTCATTGTCTTTAGAGTAGTTGTGATATCTGTTACAGTCTGACTGTAGTTGCAAACATGAATGAAATGAGCAGCAGATTTTAAAGTGATGCAGTCTAGCAGCCATGCACATGTACAAAGGAGCTGGGAGACTTGAAAGAGTGATTTTGTTTAAGTGATACTTGTGTTTCTTTTTTAAAGTGGAAATAGGAACGTGTTTTGATTTGATTTTTAATTATGAAGTAAATACTAATTGCACAATGTAATGGCGACAGGATGACACCATCAGGGTTAAGACTGGTTCCCCATAAGCCTCGCATTATGCAGTTGTGTCTGCCAAAGGGTACGATCCCTTGGGAAAACGGAGACTCGATTACAACACAAAGGCAGTGCAGCAAACATCAGGCAACCAAAACAGGAAGAGGATAGTGCTTTTGTTTTCTTTGGTAGCTATCGGGAGCTATCCCCAGTTACCAGCGGAAATGGTGGGCGGTGGAACAACAGAAGTAACTGTGGAAAACAAAATGCAGCATGTCCTGTGTTGCTGGTCGTTGTGACAATGGTGCCAACATTAATATGAATTGGAAACGCTGGTGGTGGAAAAATTGGAAAGTGGTCTGTTTCCACTTTAGCCAAACAGTTAGCAGTTATATGTTTTAAAGGACTGAGGGTCAGAAAGTGAAATAGGATTATTGTACAGTATGTGTGATGAATTATGTGAGATGGAATTGTGTAAAATCATGTAAATGGTTATAAATAAAAAAAACAATGTGCTCTTTAGTTTCTTTCTCCAACGTTGTCTTTTTGCTTCCTTGTAGTATTTCTGTGCTGAGTTTATTTACATGTAGATGTGGTAAATTGGATCAAACCCTCTCTGCTCATAAAGAGGGTTTTCTTAATGTCCTAGCCTTTAAAATCCATGCGATCAGAGGACTGTCGAGGTGGTTCTTGATGGTTGTGTGACAGACTGAGCTCGCCTGCACTAGGCTTTTAACTTAAGTTTTATGGTACAGTATGTTACTGAGTGCCAGTTAAAAAAAATAATGATAATTTTGTTGGTGTACAAAAACTATGTGGTGGTGAACAAAATACTATTTGCTCTATGCAAAACATGCGGTCGAAAATTACAGACAGAGACATGACAACTTTGAACAAACCTTTGTTTTAACAAATAAATACAGATTTTAAAAGGCATTCATGACTTAATTAATGTAATATATCATTACTCTGTTGTTAAAATGGCATTACATTTGTCCCAAACTCAAAATTTAGGACTTGGGACTTGTCAGTCTCTACTTGGGTCTTGACGCAGGGCTTGCCTGTTTTGACTTGAGTGCATTCCTCTTAATATGTTTATTGTATGTTTAATGTTTGCACCAAATAAACAAAGCATTCCTTGTAAGTGAAAATCTACTTGTCAGTAAATCCTTTTCTGATTTGGAAGACTTGAGACTTACTTGTGACTTGTAAAACAACGACTTGGACCCATCTCTGCTATAGAGAGTGAGGCAGGAAGGCTGCAGACATTTAAATGAGCTGTGTGGCTGCAGGTGTGACTTGATTTAGCTGGTGAACTCATTTAAAATGACTTGAAACATGAATGTATTACGGCACTTGTGAGATACAAAACCCTTTCTGACAGTAGTAAACTGATTTGTGAAAGTAACTTGAGTTGTCTGAGCTCTGTATAAACAAAACAAACGCTGTCAGCAATGAGTCAATGTACATTTGTTTTAACATAGGTTATTTATTATTGATGTTTTTCTCTCTTGACTGTACAGTACAAACAATATAAACACAAGATACAGTCCTGTAAACGGTTAGAGTGTAGACACTACACAGCAGCAGTCAGCAATAAAAAATATACAACAACATCTGACTGATCTTGTAAGTGCATCACATATTAACTCAGCAGAGGCTGATTCCCTGTTATTAGGGGACACTGATGGAAACATACATTCTGTCACATTAACATAATTATGTTCTTTGTAAAAGGCAGACGTGGATGACAAAACAAAATCTGGAGAGCAGCAGAAACTAAATTTTCAGCTGCAATTTTACTGACTGAACTTTTAAACTTCTCCAAAGGGCCTTAAGCTTCTTTGCCACGTGGAAAACCATGAGCACAGAAACTACACCTGTGTTTGGTCTGGAGAAACCTGCTTTATTTCCATTACCATGGTCAGGCCGGAGGTTGAAGGATCTGAAACACAGACGTTGCAGCAACCATAGTTTGTGTCTGCATCCAATTTGTGATATCTGAGTATAAAAATAAAAATAAAAATAAATAAATAGAAATAAAATTGACTTAGCAATGCAAGGATGTGCTAGTTCAGTTTCTCTGATTTCATAGTTACTGGAACCATTAATTCACTGAAATGTAGATATCTGCAGGTAGCCTCACATAGCCAGACAAATCTCTGCTCTGCCAGCACTGGAGGTCTGGCTGAAGACATCATAACTCTGCACTAGTATTGTTTAAATCAGTGGAAGGCGGCCTGTGGCTTTGGAGCCACAGCAGCTCTTTAGCTCCTTGTTGTGGCTTTTACTTCTGCAGCCTGGTGCCTTTTCCTCTAAATTTTGTTGAACCTCAGTAAGTGTGGCTAATCTTTGGTGTCCCTCGCTGAACTAGCTATGGGTTTCAAACCCAAAAACAGGAAAAATCTTGCAGGAAAATTGAGAATTTAATGGTGCATGGACAGATAAATTCAGCTGTCCTGGATTATTCTCAGCCCCCATCTCACCACAGTGTCAAGGTGTACCTCAGAACTCCAGCAGGAGCGTCAGCGGCTCCACAGAGCTCAGCTCCATCTCCTGTTTCTGTCCGTAGACTCCCTCCTCCACCTTCACGCCTGCCTTTGTGCACTTCACAGATGCAGACATTAACTCCCTGCAGGCGGACACCAGGTTTGAGAAGAGCTGGGCGCCCCACCACAGCTCACACCCCCCTCTGTACTGCATCCTTCTCTTGGGAACCGGCTCCCCGAGCAGGGAGTCCTGGGGGATAAATAAAACACTCCCGGGAAGGTCGATGACGGAAACCGTGTGCCCGGTGTCTTTTCTGAAAAATTTGGTGGTCATCAGACTGCTGGCTGTGGGGGAGAATTCAGTAGCATTCATGAGGGTAAATAAATTGTTTTCCTGCCTTTTTTACCTCAATTTTTTAAATGCTGAGTGAAGCCTGCAGAGTAAAGACACATCTCACCCATCTCATGAATGACGTCCTCGGTGGCTCCCTGGAAGAAGCACACGTACACAACCATTCCCTCCTGGATCTGAGGACAGAGACACCGTCGTTACATGTACAGCATGCACAGTGTTGTTACACCACAAACTGAAGATGAGACAAAGGCTGGAAAAGTTAAGAAGAATCTTAAAAATGAACAAACAAACCATCCACCCACCTCCACCCACTGAGCGTCAGCCCCATTCATGCCTGGTTTGATCTTAACCTTCGCCTTACTGCACTGCTGGATGACCGTCCGGGCCTGTAGTGTCCCGGGCCTCCGCGAGGAAGCAGAGCTGCTCACACACACATATACAGTAGTTGTAGATATATATGCCGTAATACAGAGGCGGTTATAAGAAGGGTCAGTAGTATTTACATACCTGTCCACTTTGGAGAGGGGTTTTGCTGTCTGTGCTGGGGCAGAGCCAGCGATGGTGAAGACAGGCCAGGGTTTGGTGCTTGGTGCCACCACAGGCTCCATGCCACAAGTGGAGCTCCTCTTAGCCGACGACGCAGCCTCCAGGTTTCTCTTTCTCTTCACTGGGTGCTGGACGCTGCCATGACTCAGGGTTTGGTTCTGGGTTGTCAGCCCTCTGCCTTGACTTGGAAGTTGATTTTGCTTGTTTGCAGCTTGTGGGCATTTGGGTTTTTCTGGGAGCTCAAGTGCAGGATGTGACTTTGTAGGAGGTTTGGTTATGTCCTGGGCTTTGACACAGTGATGTGTTCTGGCACTGCCCTGAGAGACACTGAGGTCCTCAGGTTGCGTCTGCTCTTCTAGTGGAGTTTCCACTTGAACCTGGAGGCTGATCTGGTTCTCAGGCTGAGTGTCGGGGCGGTTTGTTTCCTTCTGGACGTCAGACTGTGGCAGGGTTCCTCTTTTGACAGACCAGACTCTGGCCACAAAGGGGACGTTGGGAGTCCTTGGCTGGAGGATTATGGGAATTCTGGGCTGGAGGTTGATGGGGGTTCTTAGATGAAGGAGGATGGGGATTCTTGGCTGAGGGTTGATGGGAGCTACAGGCTGGAAGGGCAAAAGATTGAGAAGAGAAACTGAAAGTGAGACAGCGACCAACAACTGACGTTTTCAGGTTTCTTTACAGTCTGTGTGTCTTTTTCATGACAGTGTGCAAAACAAACAGGACCTTTATTAATACTAAGACGAAGCTGCAGCATTTTAAGCGATCTTAAAATTATAATCCTGATATTCACTTAGTGCAATAGTAATACAATGTCCAGAGTTTCCTACTGCTGCTGCCTCAAAGTAAAAGCATACAACTGGAGAAACATGGGGTGGCTTCAAGCAGCAACATGAGGGGCTGGAAAATGAAGCCAACATGGAAGTGCCATGTAAGACTGGCTCCAGAAGCTAGTCAATCTTTTAGACCCCCATGTTAAAACACTCAACTTTACAGCAGTGATAAACATGATTACAGCCTGGTACAATAACAGTTTTGGTCTCTTTAGCTCATTCTAACATTTGTAATAGCTGTACAGGGGCTTAATTATTAAATAACCCACCCATCTAAATCATATTAAGACTTAAAGTCACACATAATCAAGGGTGTGTCCACTTTGTGTGTAACACTGTCTAGTAGGCGTCACCTCAGGCTCTGAGATTCACCCCTCACTCCTCCACAGCTCTACCCTTTCTTCCAAATATGGTAACTTCTGGCTCCAAAAAAACAAGATGGCGACAATTTGAGGCCTCAAAATGGGGGTCCACAAACCAATGGGTGCAGTCATGGTGGCTATATCCACTATTTTTTTAATACAGTCAGTGAGTGGCTTCTAACATGTTGGCGTTTTTAATGATCAAACCACCACAATAAAAGCTTTTTAAAATTTCCTTCATCATCGATATTATTTTTTCTTATATTTCGGAGTGACTGATCGCCATCGTGTTTATAGGGTGGCTTTTCTGTTGAAGAAGCCACAGGAAACGTAATGTATTTGACTGTGATCGTTTTATCAAAATTGCGGCCATTTTGCAGCTGCTCACGCTGTGTATGACACCAATATATTGACTGGATTATGATTTGTTGTACACAAGTATAATAGCAATGAAGCTGAATGAGGAGAGCTTTTTTTCTGTCTTCCTGTTGGACAGATTAACAAATTACAGACAGTGTGAGAAGTTATGAAACCTACCGCTCTGCTCTCTGAATTTGTTGGTGGTTGTCTTTCTTCATCAGCAACACTCCCACCACCTTCATCAACATCCCGACCATCACCTTCGCCGTCATTGGTGTCATCATCGTCATCCTTCCCACTGCGAAGACACAGAGACAGAATAAGAGCTGTTGTTGAAGGCATTAATACTCATATTACCACTGCTCTGTTTACTAGTACTTCTGCTGCTGTTACTACTTCATACTTCACCTATGACAAGAAAACTTTTCAGTCCTGCTCGATGATTAAAGCGTAGCGTTCCCACCCACATACCTGTCTACATCACTGGGTAACTGAGGGGATCTCAGCGCCTCCCGAAGTGACTCTGATCCTCCTGGTTCTGTTTGGTTATCTGGTTTCCTCCTTTTCTTCCTGCTGCACTGCGAGCAGCTGTCGATCCACTGAGCCACATCAGATTTCATGGTTTTCCAGAAGTACCTGTTCATGATGTCATGAGCTGGTTATTAATACCACAGCATGATGTTAAATATCTCTACCACCAGTGTTTGATGAAATAAAGCAACTTGAAAACCTACATTTATTTCAACTTGATGCCAAACTTTGCACTTTTATCTTTACTTTTTTAACTCCTAAAGAGAAGGCATGTTCTATCAGAATGGTACAAAAAGGATTAAAAGTATTCTCACTTTAACAAAGTTAAAAACATAACAAATCTGTGTTTAAACCAGACGTCTAATGGTAAAATACGCAGAAATAGTCGTCTTCTATTGGTTCATTTTTGTTCAAGGTGTTAAAACTGAGGAGATCACCCTTCTGCATCTTTACAGTATCAATAAAGTTTCATCTAATCTTGACAAAGATGATTTATCAGGGACAGAGGAGACCCCCTCTCACCTCTCGTTGAGCAGTCTGAGACATTTGTTGATGTTGAGGTGGTTCAGCTCGTTGTGATAATCCACCAGGGCGACTTCAACTTGCTGCCTGCTCCTCAGAACCAGACGCACTTGGTCTCCCCTCACCATGTGGAGCACGTCGTCTGAGAGACCAGGGAACAAGATGTCATGTTACTAAGGTGACTGAGGAACCTAACGAAAAGGTCAATTAACTGTTACCATGAGGGGATCTAGAATTTGTCTTCAGTTACAGGAATTATATGAATATCAGTCCTACGGATGTTTTCTTTGCATGGAAGTATCCCTCAATACATTACAATCTTTGCTATGATATAATGACAGTGATACATCCCATAAAGTACTGGTTTTGACCCCTTAATACAAAGCAATGTTCACTTGCAACCCTTTGTCAGAAAGCTTTCCTGAGTTAAATTGATTTTCTTGTCTCAAGACGGTTTCATTTGAATAATTACTGGGCCTGAAGAGGTTCACCTATGAGACAAAATTATATTTAAAAAAAAAAAATACAAAAAAAGGCCTATGTCCTACACTAGTAATTATTTCAAAAGCCCTCATGGAAAAACCGACCACCAAGAAGAAGAAAATAATTCAAGAAAACAATCTTAAATTGAAAAACAAGCACTGTGGACACATGGCGACAGATTCAGTTCAATATCCTCTTACAGTGGCACATTAGGAACTTTTAGAGGGTTTTATGTTTTCAGCAATGCTTTCCTCTTGGTCACATGTTCAGTGTATGTCTCCCTGGGTCAACATGTTGAAACCACCCACCCTCAGTTTATAGCCTACTTATTTTATACTCTTTGAAACCTACGCTCTCAGTGGCTGAAAAGATTTTTACAATTAAATCACATCTGAAACGTCTATATCTTGTCATGTTTTTGCAATTTGAACTGCAAAGACAGCCCTTACCAATCTCTGACAATATTAGTTTGGAGCAAGAGACATACATAAATATTTGTGAATGTTTTAAATCACTCAGGAGACAGATGTAACGTGTGTCTATAGGGAACATACTGTAGAGCTGGGGAAGATAGGCATGACTCTCTTTTCTGTGGCTGCAGACCTGTCAGAGGCATTTTCACTTGTCCACTCCTTACACGTCCGACTTCACAGATTTCTCCCAACTGTTTTTGTCTTAGTCTAAAAGCCTATCTAGACCTGGTATTAAAGTGCGTTTTGGTGATCTGAGCACAAGTGGACAGTTGAGACTCATCACTGTCCGCACCTGTGCTTATCATGCGTCTCCAGTTGACCACTTGAGTTCAGATTTGGTTACTGCCCTGCACACACTTTTGCTGGCTGTTCAGTAGCATGCTTGCTCGTCACATTAGCCGTTGTGCTAGTACAGCTAGAGAGATATCGCTGTCAGCAGAATTTAACACGTCTCCTTTCATAGGGCAAAATGATGGATGGTCACGCAACACTTTGTCCAACTAAACATAAAATTATAAGTGTGCTAAAAGTAGAATGTTTAGCGCACTGTCACCTTAACAACCACCACATCCTGCACTGATGACGTAGTCCTTGTCGGGGACAAATCAGGACACGTTAGCATTTATACTGCTAAAGATATGTGGTCAAATGCATCCCAGACAACCTCAGCAACTGGTTTGAATGATTGTATCAAAATACAACTTGGTGGTTGTTTAGATTTGTATTTAGCGCTGTCCACTTGAGAGCTATCACCCAAAACACATTATAATACCAAGTCTAAAAAGGCTCTGAGAGACACTTGCAACCTTAAGTTTCTATCAAATACCTATCTCTGTTTGTTGCTGTGAACGCTGTGGTTTTTGGGGGAAGTCTTTTACATCTCTTCTTTAAGAGCTATGTTTTTTTAGCCAATGCACATCATCAAGTGTATGTCACACAGAGCAGGAGGAAAAACATCAGAAGTGCGACACTTTCAGGTGCAGCATGAACACACAGTCAAGTATTGTTTTTGGCAAAGCCTTAGTTTGGTACAAAAAACTCTTGGAGGAACCTGTAGTTAAGACAATCTATTCTTAGTTTGTTTAAGTTTAGATTGGGGTCTGTACAAACCTTTAATGGTAAACTTCTTGCAAAACCTCCTGAAGGTGTTCTTCTCTACATAGCTCAGGCCAGGGGGATAGGTGCGTTTGCTCAGGTAGAGCTCCACGGCATCGTACTTCGCAAAATAGGCCTGCTCAAACAGAGACAGATCATCAAAATACATACAGTGCAGTAAATTGATAAGCACTGACCATACGGTTGAAATGGACAACATATAATACTCTGTCAAACCACCAGTAATCACCCCAGCTTGAACATACCTCCTCTCCGGCAGACGGCTGAGTCGGACCTCTCGATGAAGTCTGTGGAGGAAAGACACAACTCAGTCTTCTGCTCTTCATATAAAACTGCACTACGACTGCTACTGTCATTTTACTGCATTCATTATTCATGGATCTGATATACAGAAAATAACTCCTGAGCCTTACCGCTGAGTCGCCGTGGACCAAGAGTGTGGGCACGGCGTCTGGATGGATGGTGACCTTATCCCCGCTGCGGTTGAAGCAGTCCTCTGTGAAATGGGCCGAACAAACTGATGAGCGGAGACGAGGATGCCAGTTAGGGCGACCAACAGCCTTCAACCACTGAGCCAGCAGGGCCGCGTTGTCAAGAGGAAACCTGGAGGTTAAGACAGAGTGTATTTTGTGAGGTGTATTTTTAAATTCTGCTGGTTTCTTTTTACTTTTCTGGCTTAAGAATTAAAATAAACAGAAAAGCATAAAGAAAGCTCACTGAATACTCGTCAGAAAAGGCTCAAACATTGTATGTTTTGCTGCAGAAATCCGACTGATTCTGTGTTTAGAAAATATCAGCTAGTCTGCTATCTAACCACAGCATCTTCTCCTCTCTGCTTATCTTGCAGGGTAACTCGAGGACATGTGCTCGTACTTATGGAAGGTGAGGCCCAGGCCTCTCTCCACCGGTCCACAGCAGTTGGTGCAGGAGTGGACGCTGCAGCGGAGCCACTTCCTCTTGGTTCTGTTGAGGCAGGTGTGGCAGCTGGAGATCCAGCGGGCCAGGTCTCGGGTCATGTTGGCCCAGTAGAAGCGCTTTGCGATCTGTTGCTGGCAGATCCCCTGGCCGTAGTGACCCTGGTTGTCATGGAACCGCTGCAGGATCGAGTTCACCTGGGATCAAGAGGCAGCGAAACGTTAAGATCCATTTAGGGAATTTGTTTCATTTCATAATACATTTTAATGAAATCACGTAAACCTCCTCTCTGCTGCGCGGCACTCTGAGAGGAGGAGAGACTCGTGTGTACATCAGGACTCCATCTGAAACACAAGAGAAATTCTTCGTAAGACATTTCAACTTAATTAGATACAACAATCCTGCTCATTGAGGATAAAAGGAGGTACATAATTCAAGTGATTCTGTGTTTTATTTCTCTTTCCACTCACCCATCAGAGCAAAGCGCTTGGCCATCCTTTTTAAAGAACCTCTGGCTTTCTTGCTTTGCATCGGTAACTCCCTATGACTCAGATACCTGCAGGATGCAACATACAAAACATTTCCACACAAGCTCATTAACTGTAACAGGTCAAACTGTAACATTAGAATGGTCAGGTGGTCTACCTGGCAATCTGGTTGTAAGCAGTGAAGCTTGGCTCAATGACGGTCTTCCTGCTGTTGTCCTCCACCACCCTCTGGACCTCCCTGGAGTACGGATCAGGAGCTGGGAGGCAGTACTGGTGCTCCTGCAGCTCTACAGGTGTCCCAGGGCAATAGAAGGTTGGCTCAGGAGGGTCTGTGGTTTCTGCAGCAGCAGCGGCAGCAGCTGTGGACAGGAGGTCTTCCAGGGTGTTGGAATTGAGGAAGTCCTCATCTGAAGGGATGGGAACCTGAAAATCAAAGAGTACCTGATCAAATCCCACCAGCAAACTGAGGTCCAAACTCTCTGTAAGGTCTGCATACAAAGTAAAGACAGATGCCTAATGGAGAATAAAAACTTTTCTTTTTGTCGCTGCTTTTAATGAGCCATGGGCCATTTACAAATAGAACATTTTCATACAGTTTTAAAACCTGGAGCCTATCCCAGCTGCGAGAGGCGGGGTGCACCCTGGACAGGTCGCCAGACTATCACAGATGATTCATAAATGGTGTAATTTTAGCTTCTTTTTTTCAAAAGAAATTATTCTGTATGTGCTGGCTGCATTGTGTCACCTCTTCCTCCTGCACTGTCACAGGGATGATGGTGGGTACGGCGTCTGGGGATAGAGTCGGCTGACCCTCCTCACTCAGCGTGAAACAGGACGGCTCAAAGTGTCTGGAGCAGAGGCAGGAGGTAGTGCGAAGTGAGCCTTCATCTCTCTGAGCCACCGCCAGCCACCTTCGCCGTCGCTCTGCCTCCTTTGGAAACCTGTGGGATGATGCCTCAATAATTTAGTTAAATCATAGACAATGATTGGGCTACACCTGACAGGTATAGTATATCATCATCTGCATATTATGACAACATGATGGGTCATACTCTGTTTTTTTTAAATGTATTAATCCTCAATATGCAAATTGTATTTTTCATATTTTTATTCATAACAAGCAATTCTCATGCCTATTGATTGATTGATTGTAGTTATTTTTCCCTTTTTCATTTTTTATCAAACAACTCTTAAAATGTGGAGTCCTACTTGTGGAAGCTGAGGTCAGGGTAAACGTAGCTGGAGGCATCGCAGCCGTAGGCCAGGCAGAAGCTGACAGGCGGATCAGGCGGTTCAGCAGGACCTCGGCTCCGACAAACAGCACAAGCGTTGATCCAGGTCTTCACCACCTCTGTCACTCCGACCCAGTAATACATCAACTGGACACATAGAGGAGGAAGATTTGTGTTGAATGTCACACTCACTCTTATAACGATGTATAAACCTTTTAATTTCATATTTGATCACTACATCTTAACTGTTATGTTGTGATGATGAAATAATATAATGTAAGCTCACCATTATCTCCCTTACTGTCCGGGTCCGGCCAGCGTGGTTGTTGTTGTCATGGTAACGGACCAGGATCTCCCTCACTTCCTCATCGCTCCTGACAACGCGGAGGAGGCGGCCTCGATAGGCCCGCCACAAGCAGCCATCTGGAGGACGGAGGAAGAAACTACAGTCAGTTACAGGGAAAGCAAAAATTTATTTTCATCATGTGTCAGAACATTTACCCAAGTTCTGTACTTTATAATAATTTTGACATACTTTAATTGGGTATTTCCATTTTATGCTACTTTATACTTCTACTCCACTACACCACACCAATCCAGAATTATCATACTGTCACAGTCCTGGATCATCATCTCTCCGTTAATTTCACCATTTCAGTCTCTGAACTCCTCATAAAATTGGCGACAAGAAGAAAGAAGAGAATATAAACTCCCAGAAACTGTTTAAGTAGGTAAAAGGTAACAAGACAACATGATTTCATTTGAACAGTCTTTTTCAAGTCATTAAAACCAAGCTTAAAGACGTAATATATTGCAACAATACTACTTGTGTTTTGTTGCTTTGCCTTCATATTAAGTACTTTTTTACCACCTTATAAGTATCTGAAAAATGACTAGCATCCAGAGTGAATTCATATTTTAAACATTCTTTCTGTAACACATTTTATGTGTCGCTTAGTGAATGAAATGACCAAAGTATGGGAGATCCAGGTGGTCATATGGGCTATGTCAAACGTTGACATGTGCAGTTTGAGTAGCCACAAAACCTAAGAAACATGTGACAGACAGCTATGCTTTTAAGGCATTATATTATATTTAAAAAGAACAGTTTGCCCAAAGGACAAATCTGTTTTCTTGATTGACTCTGGTTGTACCATGCAGACAGTTTATTATTCGTCCAGTTGTCCAGATATCCGTCTCTGAGATTTTCAGCTTCCATTTCAATATCATAAAGTCGAATATATTTTTGTTTGTGGAGCTCACAAGGTAAGGACAGGTGGGGGAACAGGATCTATACATCCGGGTTGAGGCTAAACTGTATTGAAAGAAAAAACTGTTCTCTAATGTATAAGAAGCATCCCGGTGTCCGCCTGCCAGTGTAGCTCTAACATACCTTTATAAATAAAGTGTTTGCTGGCAGCTCTGGTCACTTTCTTTGAGCTCTTGGATGCACCTACAGGAAACGTTCCTGCCCGCATAAACAGCTCCACCTTATTCAAAAGGTCAAAAGAAGGCATCTGTAAGGGAAGAGACAAAGACAAGGAGGAGACACTTTAACTCTTCAACTCATCAGCAGTCACAAAAAAAATCATTATCAGTCAGCCTTATCTAAATAATAAGTCAATGTATTGATTAACAGGCTATAAAAATTACTGATAACAATTTAAGTCTTCAAATAATTGTTTCACATTTTTAAAGAAGGAACGTTTGACTTGTTTTTGTTGCAGCTAATGAGCAAATTATCAAATATTTTCTGACATTTTTTTTCCCATTTTATAAAATTCCCACATATTTGACTGTTTCTTTCACATCCCTTAGAGCTCCCACCATGTCATGAGCATGTCGGCTCAAACAAATGATCGTTGGTATTTTGTTAATTATCAAATAAGAATGCTAAACTTCTCCTTGTTGCTGCTAAAAAGCAAATAATTACTTTTCTCCATTTCATATTCAATACATCTGCGTTATGGACAGTAATCTAGTCCAAATAAGTTATTTAAGCCATCATTTGAGGATGAACAATGAAATGGACATGCAGTCAATATTTTTCATAATTCATAATCAAATTGTGAACCTATTAATTGGAAAAATAAACAAAAAAAATAAACAGCTAACTAGATTAATTAATTATGAAAATTATATCCCCTTTAACATGTTGAAAAAAAAATCATAGACAGACTATCGCCATGACTCTGACACCGTACGTATATATGAATGTCATTTCCATACAACAAATTTATCACGACTAAACTTATCACGCTAAAGTTTCCAAACTGAAAACCGTTGCCCACCTTAGAACATCTTGTGTCCGGTAAACACAAATCTTCGTTACACCGCCATCGACTTTCTACAATATCCGAACTTTCAACGCGTTATTTTTAGACTCAACTGTCCCCACAAACAACTTACTTAATTTCACTTTATCCAAATAAACTTATAAATTCTCTAACGTATTAAATTTCAGGTCGAACTTGTGGCTAAATGCACCATTTGGTGATTCGCATATTTAAGCTAGCAGTCGCAATCTTATAACTTCCGGTGTGCAGATTTTCAAAATAATGGTTTAAATTCAGCTTGTAAATATTTGAAGCGTAAATCTTAATCTTTAAAATAAATAATCATAAATTAATACAAGATTTTGAACTACTATATAATATATTGCGTTAGTTGTTTATTGTGTGACCACTTTTGTTCACCTGTTACCTCTTCTTCTTCTTGTTTTGCTTCTTCTTTTATTCTTTAATGTGTTTTGTCCCAACTCTTTTTAATTACCTTTTATTCTAATTTAATTTGTTATATCTTAATTATTTGCCCCTGATTTATTAGTGATTCTTATACATAGCAATTGTCATTTATCATTTATCAGTCGTTTCAGTTTAAGACAGACATATCCATGCTACACATATATCACACAGACAGTACCACTGTGAACAAAGGTGAATTTTGTAGGTCACACTTTTGTAAAAGCACTCATTTTCAATGTCTTCCCTTTTTTATGTGCTTTTATTTGGCAGTAAAATCGATTAAACGGAGGTTTCATTGCTGCTACTTGCTGCTCACTTGACGGAGGAGTCGTTTTGACGCAGGTTGTAGAGGCTGCTGTAACCGAAGCTAAGTTAGCGCTGTTCATTTCCGTTCCCTAAAACACTGCAGCGCGCCCCCTGCTGGACTGGAGGAAACCTGCCATTCAGCATCATGCAGGCTCACAGAGGGTGGACAAAATAACAGAACCACTTCATCATTCTTTAGTGGTGGAAGAAGAATTAAGAAGAATTTCTTTAACAATACCACACTGTGAAAATACACAAAAATATATTACTTAAGCAGAAGTATGTAAGTATCATCAGCAAAACGTACTTAAAGTAAAAGTACTCACAATGCTACAAAATGAGTCGTGCAAGTGTTTAACTGTTATATATTGTATTATAATTGCTGATGCATTCATGTAATAAGAATTTTTCGTCTGATTTTAAGTATTTCATATGCTGATGGGTGGTTTGATGTAGTTTATGTATAAAGCGTATGATGAATATATAAAACATGATGCATTTTTTTTCGTAACATCTTTGAAAAGTAACTTAAGCTTTCACAGATTTATGAAGTGCAAAAGCACAATATGTACTAATGAGATGTGGTGGTGTAGAAGTATAAAGTTGCATAAAATGGAAATACTCAAGTACAGTACAAGTGCTTCAAATTTGTACTTACTTATAGAACTTGAGTAAAAGTACTTAGTCACATTCCACTTCTGTTATTCTTGACTAAATTAGCTGAGGCTTATATTTATTTTTCAAAGTGTAATGTTTCAAAAGGGTGAAGTGTTTAAATCCCTTGTGGAATAATTTCCCTTGTTATATTATAATCCCTTACCCTTGTGTTGTCATGCTGAAACAGGAAATGGCCTTCTGTAAACTGCTGACACAAACCCATTGTCTAACATATCACTGTATGCTCGAAGCATTTTGATTTCCCTTCACTGTAACCAGGGAAACAGCACCAGACCCTCATTCCTCCTCTACAAACTTTAACAGATGTTAATATGCATTCAGCAGGTATGTTTACTGCAGAGTTTATGAACACTTTGTGGCCTTCTCAGCATATTTTTAAGACACCTAAGGGGATTACACAAAAAACGGTGACATATTCCAGTGTAATTTTGTTGATATAAAAAATGCATACATCAAATATCAATACATAAAGTCTTAGGTACTGTTTCCAGCCTCGGTTATAGATATTTACACATGAATTTAGTGACCATTTGGACCTCCATGATGGCACTAGCAAAGCTTCATGTCTCAGAACTCCATCAGATGTGTGTAGGGTCCGTTGGTGTCGAGCTTCAGCACTTGTCTGTTTCCATACGTCCCGTGTTTCACCGTCACTTCAGCTGAAGCAGCCGTCAGTTCCTTCTCACACAGAGAAACGAAGTCTCCGTAGAGCCGCAGTCCGTCCTCTTTGCTGATGTTGTTGTGGTACTGCATGGCCCTGCCTTTGGCCTTCCCGCCCAGCGTGGCCTGGGGGACGATCAGCACGCTGCCGGGAAGCTCCAGCACTGACACCATCTTCCCAGAGTCGGACTCACACAGACGCAGGTTCAACAGCGTGGACACTGGAGGAGAGAGAAGGGAGGACACAATATTTACACCCCATACTGAGGGATTTACAGGAAGTGCAGAGCTGGATGGAGCCAGAAGAAGATATACTTCATACACACAGGCCCAAAATACACACACAAGCACAAATATATGTCATATGTAGGTCAAAAGATAAAAAGGTCACTGACCCATTTTGGGCAGGATGTCGTCTGTGGCTCCTTTAAAGAAGCAGATGTAGATCACCATTCCTCTGTCGATCTGAAAACAGGAACAGGAAGAACTTGGCACTATATGTGAAGCCAACAGTTTCTAACTTGGGTTTTAAGATGGACAGTGGTTTTAAATTGGAGCGTCAAATTGGTGCAGTGGTTAAGTCCAGCTTCTTTCACCTTAGGCAGCTGGCAAAGGTTAAACCTTTTCTTGCACAAAAGCACTTTGAAATAGTAATCCATGCCTTCATCACGTCCCGGCTGGATTACTGTAACGCACTTTATTTTGGAGTCAGCCAGTCTTCCCTCGCACGTCTCCAGTTGGTTCAGAACGCCACTGCTCGGCTACTAACTGGAGCACGTAAGAGGGAACACATTACGCCCATTCTGGCCTCCCTTCACTGGCTGCCCGTGCACTTTAGAATTCATTTTAAGATTCTTTTATTTGTTTTTAAATCTTTAAATGGTCTCGCCCCACCTTACCTCTCTGAGCTGCTTCATCCCTACGCTCCTGCTCGGTGCCTCAGGTCAGCTGATCAGCTGCTCCTGGATGTACCGAGGACTAAGCGGAAGCTCAGAGGGGATAGAGCCTTTTCTGTGGCGGCCCCCAGATTGTGGAATGATTTACCTGTCCACATTAGACTGGCCCCCTCACTGTCCGTTTTTAAAACCAGTCTTAAAACCCATTTTTACTCCTTGGCTTTTAACCCAGCATGAGACTCTGCTCTTGTTTTACTGTTTTATTATTTTTATTGTTTGTCTTATGTTTTTATTTTTGTACAGCACTTTGTTTCAGCTGTGGTTGTTTTTAAAGTGCTCTATAAATAAAGTTGAGTTGAGTTGAGTTGAGAACTTGTGACTTTACTTGGATGTGAGCCTTTTGACTTGAAAATACTTGCAATCTTCCACCAAGCCCAAAGATTATAAAGTATGTTGTATGATTTCCTGATCCAACTAATGTTAAAAATATTATTTTTTTCATTGTGACCTAAAACATTAAACATGCAACAACATTACTTCAAGGAAGAAGAGTCTTGTTTGCTTGTTTTACAAATTTGATAAGAGAAAGTTATGGACATTTTTCCAACAGGAGATGCAGATGGACACACTGAGATGAGATGTTCAGGTGTTCTCACCTGGACAAACTGAGCCTCTGAGTTTTCCTCTGCTGGCTTCACCTGCAGTCTGGCCTGCAGACACTGCTGCAGCAGCACCCGGGCCACAGGAGCACCGCCTTTCTCCGCCATCTGAGTTTATCCTCTTTACTGGTTTAATAAAGTCTGTCCTCGTTATAAACGGTGGTGCAGGAGGAACCGGTTCAATCCTAACATAAAAAAATAGAACTATACTGACTTAGAAAGTGACGGAAATGTTCAATGAACGGCAAAGACAAATCACAAGAAAACTCATGCAACACACTTCCGGACTAACGTCAACCAAAGTTGCCCAAAGGTGCTCAAAGCTGCGCATTATTTCCGCAGGCACTTTCTGTCATTATCTCCGTTTTTGCTAATTTTAATAATCATTGTGTGCATTTTTTTTTTTTCAAAAAAATATTTTTGTAAGAAATAAAAATATAATATTTTCAAATTTACAGAGGCAAAAAGGAAACAAAATTTTAAGTAAAAAAGTAAAACAAAATGAATTAAATTAAAAATTAAATTGAATGAATTTGAATTAAAATCAAATAAAAGAATAAATGTGGTTGAAGTAAATAAATAATAAAAGTAAAGACACCATACACAAAAAACGATATTTTATTTGTAAAATAATGATAAAATAAACAAACAAAGTAATTCTGGGATTTCCACTGGCAAAATATATCCATGTATCTTAAAAAATAGATATTCAAGAGAACGGTGACTTAAAACTTTCAAACATAACTTAAAATTATGTTTTAATGCCTTTTACCCAGTAAAAATGACACATCTAATTATCACCAGATGATGGACTGATTTTTCTAAATCAAATCAAATTTTAAAAAAAACAAAGTGCTCTGTAATAAAATAGAATAAGTAAAATAACATAACACGGCAACAGCAAAATGTAAGAGAAATTACATAACAATCCAAAAACATGCACAAATAAACGAGTAGAAAATAAAATAAAAATAAAATATGAAATACAGTATGAAGTTAAGTTAATGCCCTTTTATGATACAGTAAATTACCACACCAGTTACAGCCAGAAAAATAAAAACTACATCTTTTTAGAGAAGGAAAGTAAACGACAGAAAACAAAACGCATGCGTACTTTGCGCAAGCTTGACGCGCACCAAGCTAACGAGCAGAGGAGCATCCAAACAGCTAAACATGGCTCAGCTCATTTACAGCAGACTGTCGCATATACTGAGAATATCCGTTAATAAACACTCAGTGTTACGAACCGGGACAGAAATAAAACCGGGACCTGCGTGTTGTGTTCAGTTCGCACGCTGCCACGTAAGAATACTGCCTGTTCCTTTGAATTTCAGTTAGCTGAAACAGCTAACAGCTGCATGCTAACGTCAAGGTAGCTAGAAAACTAGAAGAAGAAGACCGGAAGTACTTAAACAATAAAAGCGGTAACGGTCAAACAAATATATTTAAAAGAGAAACGTCATTAAATTTTAACATATTGTGTTTTAATTTTATTATTTGTTGATCTTCACACATGAAATATACTGTGCATATACTTTCGCTTTGATACATACATTCATTTGAACGCTAAGGATATTGTTTTGAACCCCGAAAACCGGAAGCGGTTTTACTTGAACACAGTGCTGCTCAAATACTGTTATTAAACCAACAGCTTGTTTTATAAGTCGGTCTAACAGGGTTTCAATGAGCTTTTGCCTATATCAATGGGCAATAATAGTAGTAACACTGGAGACAGTTACATTGTAACCAATCAGTGGTACATTAATAATTTATTTATGCTTTATAGATCAGTAATAAGCCATGTTGGTGAATAATAGTACATCAAAGAGTATCCTCACTTTTTCTCAAGCCTGCAGTTATAAAGAAAGAAGTCTGCCAAGTCCATAATTATAAATGTTATGAAATAGATTAATAAATGGATTCTGGTCCAGGTGCTGGAGCTAAGCAAAGAGATTT
Organism: Epinephelus moara; assembly: GCF_006386435.1. Lineage (NCBI taxonomy): Eukaryota > Metazoa > Chordata > Actinopteri > Perciformes > Serranidae > Epinephelus > Epinephelus moara. Next base: position 7,647,331 of record NC_065519.1, on the reverse strand, counting down.
TTCACAGCTTGGCAGCCCAAAAGTTGTTATAAATGGCCTTTACGTAATCTATAAAGCTTTAGCAAATGATTGTAATAAAATGAGAAAATAAACGTTTAAACACTGTATAAAAGACGACTAATTACAGTAGAAAGCGGTGGTGTCAGATCTAGGGATGTACAATAACATCAGCACATCAACGGTATTGGCCAATGAATTTAAAGGATCAAGAGTAAAAAAGTCTCTAAGTAACCCAGTCTGGAATGGACACCAGTATTTTGAAGTCACAGCTTTCTAACCTTCACATTGTTTTCATTGTGTACCTGTTGTGTTCCTGTTTTTCACAGAGGTCAGTGGACAGTAAGACGCTACAGGAGAGGCAGAAGCAGCAGATGGCGAAAGGTCTTCCCAAACAGAAGCCCATCACGGGGGTCAAACAGGTCATCGTTGTGGCTTCAGGGAAAGGTGGCGTGGGCAAATCAACCACTGCAGGTACAGCATGAATTTCTTGCTCTTGTAGCATTTATATCCTTTATAGCTTTTGCATCCAAAGCTTTAGGGTTCTGTATGGATATTTTGGATTTATTAATCTTTAAACACTGGCTGGAAGTGCAGCATTGATTCTCAATGACGTGCATCTGGAGGAAACAGACAAAAAAACAGAAAAACTTTTCAACCAGCCTGTTGACTTTGTTTTTCTGCCTCTGTCTCTGCAGTGAATTTAGCTCTTGGATTGATGGCGAACAATCCGGTAAGAAGTTTTCTCACTTATATCACATTCGTTTTTTGTCCTCTTCTTTTACATTATAGCCAGTCACTTATTTAAAACCAAACAGGCAGTGTACACAAATGTACTGACAATGTCCACAGTTTGTCTTCCTTCTAAATTTTGAACTCTGTTAAAATGATTTAAGTTCATCTTTGCTCTTTCTCTCAGCTCAAATCAGTTGGTCTGCTGGATGCCGACGTTCACGGCCCCTCGATTCCCAAACTGATGAACCTGAAGGGAAACCCGGAGCTCAGCGACAGTACGACACAGTGTTTATCTTTCTCTATAGAATAAATGTCACCTGATCATTGATTTTTAATGTAGTTGTATACGGTAGTTATATTTTGTAAAGGACTGAGAGGCTGGATGGAGCCTCTGTGACTGTAAACTGACTTCAGGCGTTTTTAATCTTTTCTCCAGACAATCTGATGATCCCTCTCACCAACTACGGGGTTCCTTGGTGAGTCCCTTCAGTCAAACCGTTATGTCATCATGTCTCCCCCTCTCTCTTCAGCTCTCACCTGTCTCTTTTAACCTCTCTCTCAGCATGTCGATGGGGTTCCTGGTGGACGAAGTGGCTCCGATCGTGTGGAGGGGGCTGATGGTGATGTCAGCGTTAGAGAAACTGCTCAGACAGGTGAGAATGTTACAAACACCCAGCTGAGATTTGACAACGAAACAGGATTTAATTCTAATAGACTGAGGTGTGTGTTTGATCGTAGGTGCACTGGGGGTCGTTGGACTATCTGGTAGTCGACATGCCTCCTGGGACGGGAGACGTCCAGCTGTCTATCTCACAGAACATTCCAGTCTCAGGTCAGTCACACACAGCTACCGTATACCTGTACCCAACCCTACTTGCATTATCATAGTCCCTTGTAAAGTAGGTCGCTGTTCAGCTAGCAAAATTTATTTATTTATATGTTTACTTTTGGTCAGACAAAGAGACAAATGCTCAGTTTTAAAGTGAAGTTGTGTTGTATGTCTGTTTTATTTTGCAGGTGCGGTCATTGTGTCAACGCCGCAGGACATCGCTCTCCTCGACGCTCGCAGAGGAGCCGAGATGTTCAAGAAAGTTAACGTGCCGGTAATCTGTGAATTTGTGTGTGTTATTGACAGCTGGTCAAAAATCTGATAAGTGAAATTAAAATTCCGACACCTCGCCCCAAAAAACAAATCTGATTTATTCTTCTACAGTTACAGGAGGTTAATGTTGTGTTCAATGCTCCTGCAGGTTCTCGGTCTGGTGCAGAACATGAGCGTCTTCCAGTGTCCTCTCGGTCTGGTGCAGAACATGAGCGTCTTCCAGTGTCCCAAGTGTAACCACCAGACTCACATCTTTGGCTCTGATGGGGCCCGACAGCTCGCAGACACTCTGGGAGTCAATTTCTTAGGTATGTCGGAGAACCAGTGAGTGCACCAGCTGCTCATTTAAAAGTCTCTGTAGATGATTTTCTTGATTGTATAAACGTTTCATTAAATATTTCCAGCAAATAACAAATCAGGAAATAAAAACTCGTACTTTAATGTCCTGTTTCACTGGTTGAAATATGTATTTTTGATCATTTTGATGGATTTCCCCTGTAATGTCATATTTATTATCTCCAGGTGACATTCCTCTTCATCTCAACATCAGAGAGATGTCAGACAGAGGAACACCAGTGGTCGTCTCCTCTCCTGACAGCCCAGAGGTCCTTGTTCTGTTCTGTCCTAATCATCATAGCTTCATTTTTGTTTTCATGAAAAAACCCCATGTATTTTTATTTACTGAGTGCTCTGTGTGTGTTTACTCTCTAGGCGGAGGCGTACAGGAAGGTGGCGTCTGCTGTGGTCCAAAGACTTGAGGAAGTCAACACTTGATCGACAGCTTCAACAGGAATTAAGGCACATGAAGACACTCCATGTCATGCACACTGCACATGGGAACTTGCAGAACAAACAACGTACTGTACATGTGACACACTTTTATGTAAGCATACAAAACACACGCAAACAGAGACGCACAGAATTCTTCGCTGTCGTAACGAACAATAAGTTACATCCAAAGCACTACTGTATGCTGTGTGTTAGTGCCACAGTGTTACTGAATAAATGTGAATCATTTAGCTGTCAGGTGATATTTAATAAAACTCAGCTAAAGTCTGTTTAGAATTTTATGAATATTACATTTTAAAAATATGTAAAGGTGCAGAGCCTGGGCAAAGATAGCTGATTGTTCAGTCTTATTCCAGATCGTCAAATACTGACGCTTTGGGTTGGTGGTTCGGTCCGACTACCATCTTGACGACCTGGGAATGAATAACAGACTTACTCCAGAATTGCATACTGCATCTTTAAAATAACTGCATGTTGGTGGCCCCCAATACCACTCAGTACGCTTACATGACATCAGAGACTAAAACCAGACTTTTAAGATACACATAAACATGTTCGTCTGACTGAAATCGTACTAAATCGAATTTCTCAAAGTCGCACTAACACAGACAGATAATATGAAGATGGAAAATGCTCCACACTTTCTTCAAATAGCATTAAATGTGTAACAGAAAAAGAGGCCAGGAAGTCTATATCCAGAGCTGTGCATTTTTGGACGGACAAAATGTACAGAGCTGTAAAGTTGTCCACCATGGTAACAAAATGTACAGAGCTGTAAAGTTGTCCACCATGGTACCAGTTTGCTGCTGGCTAACTGTAGCTAACTTGTTTGGACTGTGATGTAGTAGGTCAGCCTATACTAACAAGGTGAAAGGGGGCATATCGCTACCTATCGTTGCAAAGTCGGACATACTTCAGTCAATTAATCAATCCCCCCGTACGGGACAGGGACAGTAGTCCAATTAAATGGCCTCGTCGAGCTGTAAGCGTAGCTCAACTTAACTGTGCATGTAAACGTACTTAGTGAGAAGTTACAGAGTTCCACTGCAGTCTAAATAAATACCAATAAGATAATAAAAAACGGGGGGTAACAACGTCATATTGCTGCATTCTGGATTTGACTCCTTTCCAAAGTTGGGATTTAAGCTGTTTTATATTTAAATCTTTCTTTGGTCCTGCTTTGATATTTTTGTCAGCTCAAGATGTAACTCTCTGTATCATAATTAACATGCTTATTTATCAATAAATGGCATTTTGGTCAAATAAAAATCCTGTTCCACACTCCTTTAAGAAAATTATTTTTAAACCATGACAACTGTGGGCTCTACAAACTTATCACTATGTCATGTGTGTATATAATGTGCAATTTATATATCCTTTTTTCTCAGATCAGAATCTAGATGAATAAGATGTGAATTTTGCTTTATTCTGTTGTTTATTGGTTTCTCAAATGATTTAAATAAACGTGTCCCTGCTCATTGTATACAACACTAAAATATAAATCTATTACTGTGCATAAAATGTTTAAGAAAGTTACATGAATACAGTTAAATATGCCTGATGATGGAACTTTACTTTTGGTTTGTGTTGTGTGATGTGGAGCAGATGGATCCAGATATAGGAGACTGCAGGCAACAGGAACATGATCAATCTTTTTAGTCAAGGTTTGAACAGAAAAATAGTAAAACTGATGATCACATTACAAAAACAATGATAGCTGCTGTGCAGCGATGGGTCGGGTCCGGGCATTTTTAGGCAATTCTGAGCAACAAGCAGAAGAATTGGAAGACATTTAGGAATTTAGCAACACAATCTGCGTTTTGCATCAGCTGAGGCTTGAACTCACAACCTCTGAGACTAAGGATCAATCTCTATCTCACTGAGCTAATTAGTCAGTGACAATTCATGTGTAGCTTCACAAATTGACTAAGCCAGACGTGCAGGTTCAGCAGCCGTCCATGCACGGAAAAGCAGATTTCAAACCACTGTAAAAAAAATTCAGTTATCGAAACAAAAATCTGAAAATACACATATTGCATCTAGACAGCATGGAGATGTTGGTAATTTGTTTGTAACAATGATTGATTTGCTCCATATGTGAAAAACTCACGTTTAAAATTGCCATTTTTACATTGACTCCAATTGTTCACATTAGAGCAAAATTCAAAATGCTGTCAAAAATTCAGTTTTTGAGATAAAATTCTGAAATTTGCCACACATCATCTACCATGACTCTAGAATTTTGTCATTTTTTTCATGAACATTGAAGATTTATTTAGCAAGAATTTGCATGTATATGTTTACAGTACCGTTTACAGTCAAACATTTTGATGCACTGTAGGCTCAATTTTTGATAAATCAAAAATCTGAGAAACATAGTTTTTGTAGGACAGTCTGAAGATGCTCTGTAGCAAGTTTGGTGTCAATTGAGCAAAAATTGTGGGAGGAGATAGGTTTAAGAAGTTTTACAGTTTTTGAAAAAAACAGAGTGATGAACTTCATAATTTTTAATAGGTTTAAATGTACAAAAGTTTCCTCAGTATTGGGGCTACAGTTCCATGCATGTTGTGAAGTTGTAGCACGTATGGTTGATTTGTTATGAATTTTCAAAGTTTTGAACTTTAGACGCTTGCTGTAGCGCCACCATCAGGACTATTGCTGCCTGGAGTTTACAGCTGAGGATATCTGGCATGAGACTGGACCTTTGTGCAAAGTTTGGTGAGTTTTCACCCATGGGAAGTATGATTTCCTCGCAAGAAGAAGAAGAAGAAGAAGAAGAAGAAGAAGAAGAATACCTAGGATTACAATAGTGTCCTGGCAGCTTAGCTGCCTGGACCCTAATGATCCAGTGAAGACTGAGTTGAAACTAATCTGACGAGGGGGCTGTAGTGCAGGTGGAGAAAAGGCTGGAGAAGCTCAGGTGAGGTGGAAAAGGGGAGCTGGCTGGCTGGCTGGGAAAAACTGCAGCAGTGAAGGACTAACGAGGCTGATTCAGGGCAGGTGTGTCGATGGGCAAATGAGGGGAAAGAAACCACAGAAAAAGCACAGTAAAAATCTGTTTTATTAATGAGAACACACTGGTCACTAGGGAGTCATCTTTTTTGATAAGCATACATAGAGTTTTTGTGAATGAGGCAAAGTGAGATCCCTGCTGAAAATAACCTGAATGATCCTTTAATGTTGGAGGGCATCAATGCACTGTGCACTGCCACAGACAAACAGCAGAGGGCGCTTGTTGCATATTGAATAAAAAAATGTGACTGCAACATATAATATCTAATTTTCTTTCTTTCATTTGAACCTGAATGTGTTCACTCTGAGAAATCTGAACAAGTGTCACAGACACTTTCATGTTACATTTTCAGTTTTAGGATAAATCAGTTACACCGTGTTTTTAGGCTCTAACACTAGTGGATGGCGTGATACCTGCTGAGCTGCAGAGCTCTCTTTTTGGTTGGTTTCTGTTGCCGCAGGAGATCCCATAATGCTCTTCAAATAAGGACAAAAACTATTGGACTCAATTTACATGACAGCATAATGAATCATGGGAATTTAGCTGTTCCATGGGCCACACTGTGTTTGTGTTTGTTTATTGCTGACATATTAAACCATAAAGTGTGGAAGGATCTGGTTTTATTTTCTTACTGAAACTATTTATTCATTTTTTTTGTCCTTTTATTTGGCACCAGACTGTAAACCTCTTTGTTTTGATCAGGACAGAGTCACATGACGAGAGAGGAGTCATCAAGGAGTCATCAGGTCACAATACAAGTTTTCTTCACACAGTCTTTGCCAGAAACTGTTGACCGCAGCTGTGAAGTGTCTCACTGTGTCGGCGCAGAAAAACCCCAGTATACTGGAAACACACACACACACACACACACACACACACACACACACGGGAGGGAGGGTTTCTCTGCAAAGGTGATAGCAGTGAGAGGACAATGACTCATCTGTCTCCATCTTTTGTGTTTTTATGCTCAAGCATGCACACATACACACACACACACACACACTCAAACATGGATGAAATCAGTGCTTTCTCATGATGAAATATTAAATGCAAAGATAAGAGATTTTCCCAAAAGTCAAGCTGAACTTTTGGTTTCACAAAACAAACACACACACACTGTCTTCTCAACCACTGCCTCTAAACTTTCCACCAAAGTCACTTTATTAGTAAAGCTGAGTGAAAAAATAGATCACACACATCTGCAGAATCAGGGTTTGGTTTTACACACAGAGCACACACAGGCCTTTATTTTCTCAAACTGTAAAGTCATAATCCTTTAGATTTATTTTCATTACAAAAACATTTTGATTTATGGCTCATATTGTTTCATCAGTAGCCATTTGATGAATTTGCATTCTAGAAACGGCCTCTCTATAAAGTGGTTGTCATTGTTTCTGGTGGAGCCTGCGCTTTCTGAATAGGAGTTAGATTGCACACCCACGCACAAGGGCTTCACAGGGAACCACAGTATGCATATCACATAATGTGGAGGACAACATTCAGTCGTCTTTATTAAAACAGCGCAGTGATGAATCCTCTCTGCCCACAGCTTGTTTGGGTCCGCTTTAAACAGATACACCAGTTGCTTTAAACTCAGTCCAGCCGCCAGAAGAAAATATTGGCATTGTAGGTTTCTGCAAACCACAGATACACTACAGTTGCAGGCTATGTTTTATATGTATCATATCAGTGTCTCTAAAGTGACGTAGTATATGAGCTGATATTCTCGTCTTGAGGCAGAGGGGATGGTGGATGGCGTGACACCTAGGGGAGACGCCTGCCAAGCTGCAGAGCTCTGATCAAGACCAACAAACAACACAACAGGTTGTGATTTAGTGAGTCATTGCTGTGTTTCCAGAAGTTTTTAGTCACCAAACATGGGTGTTTTATCATGAGCTGTCACTGTGTTTCCAGCTGGGATAGTGCCACGAAAAGGGGTGGTGTTTTACCAAGACATAGCTGCGTTTCCTGACAGTATAGTGCCATAGAAAGTGGCTGTTGTTTTTTTTTACAGAGACATCATTGCATTTTCTGCTGGGATAGTGCCAAGAAAAGCGGCTATTTTTTACCAAGACATCACTGTGTTTTTGGCTGGGGTAGTGCCACGAAAAAAGGGGCTGTGTTTTACGAAGATATCACTGCATTTCCTGACAGTATAGTGCCATGAAAAGTGGCTGGTTTTTATCAGGACATTGCTGCATTTTCTGCTGGGACAGTGCCAGGAAAAGTGTCTCATTTTATCAAGATATTTCTGCATTTTTGGTCAGGATAGTGCCACAAAAAGCAGCTGTTTTTCACCAAGATATCACTAGGTTTTCTGCTGGGATAGTGCCACGAAAAGCGATTGTGTTTTACCAAGATATCACTGCATTTCCTGACAGCATAGAGCCACGAAAAGCAGCTGTTTTTTTTATCAAGAAATCTGGGTTTTCTATTGGGATAAGGTGGTTGTTTTTTACAGACACACCACTGCATTTTTCACTTGGATAGTGTCACAAAAAGAGGCTGTTTTTTACTCAGACATTGCTGCATTGTGTGTTGGGATAGTGCCATGAAAAGCGTCTGATTTTGTCAAGATATTTCTGCATTTTTGGCTGAGATAGTGCCACAAAAAGCAGCTGTTTTTTTTACCCAGACATCAATGCGTTTTTGGCCAGGATAGTGCCATGAAAAGCATTTTTTTTAACCAAAATATCACTGAAGTGCCATGAAAAGTGGCTGTTTCTGCAGAGACATCACTGCATTTCTTGACGGGATAGTGCTGCGAATGGCAGTTGTTTTACCGAGACACGAAGAAGGGCTGTGTATTACCAAGACATCACTGCATTTCCTGACAGTATAGCGCCATGAAAAGTGGCTGGTTTTTACAGAGACATTGCTGCATGTTCTGCTGGGATAGTGCCAAAAGTGGTTGCTGTTATCTAAGACACCACTGCATTTTCTCAAAGGGTAGGATCACAAAAAGCAGTTGTTTTTTACAGACATTGCTGCAAGCAGATATTTCACAGAAACATTGCTGCCTTCTCTGCCGGGATAGTGTCACAAAAAGTGATTGTTTTTTTTACTGAGACATTGCTGCGGTTCCTGATGGTGCAGTGCCATGAAAAGCGGCTGTTTTTTTACAGAGACATCACTGCGTTTCCTGACGGGATAGTACCAAGAAAAGCAGTTGTATAACTGAGACATTGCCGCATGTTCTCCTGGGATACTGCCACCAAAAGCAGCTGTTTTTTTACAGAGACATCACTGAGTTTTCTGACAGAATAGTGCCGCTGTGTTTCCCGCCATCATTGGGAAAAAGAAAATGAAAAGAGGGCATTTTAAGCCAAAACATGATCTTTTCCGAAACCATAAGGTTTTTGTGCCGAAACTTAACCACATGTTAACCACACTGGAAAATATCCACTACATAGAAATGTAAAATGTAGCTGTGGTTTGCAGAAACGTACGACGCCAACATTTATCCTGGTGACTGGCTTTTGACCTGTTGCCTTTTCCAGACGCAAACAGCCTGACTTGATTTTCCCTTGATTCTTTCCAGACGTAAACAACAGACTGAGAACTCATAAGAGCTCATAAGATGTCTGACTGTTCAAGGCTTCTGGATGCAAATTACGGATGCAAAACACACACACACACACACACACACAGCGTGATGATTTCGACCCATCAGTCAACTTATTCATTTTACCTCCCTCCCTCTCTGTCTCCCTGCAGAGATTTGACATCAAACTCATTTAACCTTGTATCAGGAAGTCAATTCTATTTCAGCTCAGCAGATGAACCAGATAGAGGAGGAGAGGAGGAGACGAGGAGGAGGTGAAGCCAAACTTTACATCCACGTGGTAACAACCTTTCACGGATGTCAGATAATATTACAGCACCTGATCCTGGAAGTGGTTACAAAATAAAAGCTCTTGCTGGGATAGATAGATGTGTTTAATTATTTCCCTCCTTCAGTTTCCCTCCTGCATGTGAGTCATCACCGCTGAGAGCAGGAACATGAATAATATAACACGTTGAAATATATTATTGATACAGGTTATGTTAAGAAACTTTTTTTTTTTAACTTCTTACCTCACAAGAACCAATTAATCAGAAGCTCAAACAGAAATCCTGACGGAGGGATCACATTTAAGTTTCACATTTACATCACAGTGAGATTAACAATAAAATAATAATTACATCAATAAAAAATATATATACTTGTATGAAAGGACAGTTTTGGAGATTTTTTTACGTCTCAGGTCACAGATACTGCACACTTTCATTTTTTATAAACGTCTCAGCCGACACCAACTCCAGATGTTCCCTTCATTTATTTATGCTACTAATGAAGCATCATCTGCATGGCTGGATTTTCAAAAGTCACAAATGTCCTACTTTCAATTTGGTGTGAACTATACACTCAGTGGCCACTTTATTAGGCACACCTTGCTCAACAGTCTGTAAAAACTGCTTGATAAATGAATCCTCTTTTATTGTTTTAAAGAGGAGGTGATTACATTTCATAGTTATCTTGGAGGATGTAGTTTGAGGTGTTGTTTAATTGTATTGCATCATATTAATATTGTGTCCAGCCCATTTGTATGAATTATGGGGGACATACCATGATGTCACCTATTGGTTTGTGTGCTCCTATTTTGAAGCCTCGAGTTCGGCATTTTGGCTGTCGCCATCTTGTTTTTTTTGGAACCAGAAGTGACCATATTTGGACAAGAGGTTGAAGCTGTGGAGGAGCGAGGGGCGGATCTGACTCATGGACTGTGGCAATGCCTTGTATACAGCTCGTCACATAAGCCCCATCCTTAAATATGAATGTATACATATATAAATATAAATATTCTTCCAACTAGATTTCGCAAAAGCTTGATTTATCAGCTGGTTCCATTGGTGCTGAAGATGTTTACCAGTGTTTTGTTACACTGATTCCACTGAAAGTGTTTGGGGTGTCATCCAGTCTACAGAGGGCAAAACAGAATGTTGAGCTCATGTTATCAGGATACTTACTCTTCATGCCATATTCTACCCCACCGTCTTTCTTTGTGCACAGCGGATTGGATTAGATTCTGAATTATGCACTGAATCAAGAACTGATTATGAATCGAGAATTTTGAATTGAATCACGTGTTACACCCCACCTTTGGGCGGCCCTATGGGGCACACAAACCCCACCACTGACCCAAAATAAATCTATGGGATTTATTAACAAATAAAACAAGCAAACAAGACAAGAAAAATCCCACGCTGAGAGGCAGCAGGACCATGAGCTCTTAAGCACCTCCTCCACGCCAGGTGTGATGCACCTCGTTAGGTAATGCAGCACACCTGGGCAGATCTACGATGGAGGGAAAAGGGTTAGCAGCACAGAACACATACAGCTGTAACACCCAAAGATTCACACCCCTGCTTTCTTGTGGTCGCGGAACGCTCTTCTCTGGATGCTTTAATTTTCTTCATTTATTGCTGTAAACTTGTTGTGGTTCAGATAGAGTCAGAGGTACCTTAAAGGGATAGTGCACCCAAAAATGAACATTCAGCCATTATCTACTCACCCATATGTCGAGGGAGGCTCAGGTGAAGTTTTAGAGTCCTCACATCACTTGCGGAGATCCAAGGGGAGAGTGGGTAGCAACACAACTCCACCTAATGCAGGCTGACGGCGCCCCAGATTCAAACGTCCACAAACACATAATTGAAACCATGTGTTTTTGGACATTTGAATCTGGGGCGCCATCAGCCTCCATTAGGTGGAGTTGTGTTGCTACCTCCTCTCCCCTTGAAGTGTTGTGAGGACTCTAAAACTTCACCTGAGCCTCCCTCGACATATGGGTGAGTAGATAATGGCTGAATTTTCATTTTTGGGTGCACTATCCCTTTTTTTTTTTTTTTTTTTTAAGATTTTTTTGGGCCATTTTTGCCTTTATAGATAGGACAGCTAAGTGTGAAGGGGAGAGAGAGAGAGGGGGAATGACATGCAGCAAAGGGCCACGGGCTGGCGCCGATCCCGGGCCGCCGCGGCAACAGCCCCGCACATGGGGCACCCACTCCACCCACCAAGCCACCGACGCCCCGGGTGCACTATCCCTTTAAGTTTTTTCCTTACTTTCATTGGTAAGGTTGGGTGGCATGGTGGTGCAGTGGTGAGCATTGTTGCCTCACAACAAGAGGGTTCCTGGCTTGAACCTAGGGTGGACCCCCCTGTGTCAGCCCGGATAAGCGGTTACAGAATATGAATGAATGGTTGTTAAGGTCTTAAGTGCATCAGTTTAGGGACTCCTTAAGTATAACATTGAGATAAGGACAAAACCTTAAATACTGACTTTAACATTTTGAGGAAACCTTAAGCAGAAGACTTAAGGGTGTTTGTGCAAAGGATTTTATTATGAGGGAACATTAAATCAGTCTGTAAGGAAAATCTTAATGTTTTGTGCAAGTGGCCTCTGAATCCAAAATGTCACTTATGCAAAAATATTATCAACAAAATCTATCCTCTTAAAATGTGTTATATTATTGTCAAATAAATTCATGTAAGAGCATTTTAATAATGTAAAGTACTGCATCATATCATATAAGCACATCATATATTTTTATAATACAAAAAGTATCTAACTGTAGAGACGTCAAAAGTACAATATCTCCCCCGGAGATGTAGTGCAGTGGAAGTATAAAGCAGCATACCATGGTAATATTCAAGTGAAGGACATGTATGTGAGAATTGTGTATTTGCACATTACTTGAGTAGATGAAATGCTACAAAATCAAGACACAACTGCTCACAGGATGATGAGAAACCTGATTACTGTTGAAGTCATGAACACAGGGACCAGGATATTAATGAGGATGTTAAAACACTTTATGAATTTTCGGGTTAAGACTCGTCTCATCTTCACTTTAATCCAAGCTTGCCTCATGCATGTCACGTCTTCAAGGCAAGAATAATGATTAAATAATGATGATAAACAAATGTAATCAGCGCACATGAGCATGGCGATTATAAAAATATCCTCAAAGTGCGTCGAGTCACAACCACAGTTCAGCTGCAGTTGAATCACGTCTGTCACTCATCCGGCAGCGTTTCTCATTTCCATTTTCTTCTTTCTCCATCCTTCTCCTCCTCCTTATGTGTGTGTGTGTGTCTTTGTGTTCAGTCGGTGCTGAACATTTGCATAATATGAAATACACATATAATACACACTAGTCCGTGTGTGTGCGTGTACCTGCATGTGTAATGAGCAGGTTTCTGTGTGAGTGAATGTGGACGTTCTTTTGTGTGTTTGTATGCACGTGTGTGTGCTGTTCACATGTGCATGCATCTTGTGTATGAGTACACTGTCTGAATGTAAAGATGCTTGTGTGTATCTCTGTGTGTGTATTTGTGCCTCAGTCAGCAGCGAAATGAAATATAACTCCTCATTGTTATGAAAACCACATCCTGCATTCCCAAATTAGAGAAGAAGAAGAAAAAGAAAATGAGTGGGAGAGATGACTTTATAAACATAGAAGCAAACACTGCTCCCTCCTCTTCGTCTTCTTTTCTTTTTCTGTGTCTGTGTTTGGCAGCACAGGTGAAGACTACGATTCGTAACAATAACAGAATTAAAATGTTCAGAAGAAGAAGAAGAAGACAATGACAGGTTTTGTGTGATGAAACCAAAGACTGTACAAAAATATGGATGTGGTGTATGAGATGTCATAATTTTGGTTTCTTTCATCTCTGTCCAAAAATAGAGACAAAGAAATGTTTCATTTGGGCACCTGTGAATTACACACACATGTCCGCACACCAAGTAGCTCCTGTTTAGAAGGATTTTAATGCAGAGTGACTTTTCAAGCAACACGACTCTTCCTCAGACTTCTGAAATATGACAGAAAGTCGCCATCTTAAATACCCATAGTGCTGCCTGAGCCAGTCATGTGACATGCCACACCTGTGACCCATATTCATAACAAAACTAAATCAAGAAAATACACATATATGTACCTGTGTTCCCCAATATCATACCAAAGCTACTTTGGTAACACTTCACTTGAAGGTATCTACATAAGGGTGACATGACACTGTCATAACTATGACATGACACTGCCATGAACCTGTCATAAACATTATGTACATGTTATAAACGTTTATGACTGCTGTCATTAAGTGTCATTCACTTTTTGTATTGACAAGCTGACATTGTTTGGGTTGTCTTGATTATGACAACTTGACATTAATCAGGATGACATTAGCAGAAGTTGTCTTTGTCATGACAATAATAGTCATTATGTCAACTTGTCATACACACAAATAGAGGTGCATTTCTTGTTAATGTCAACTTGTCACGACAAAGACAACTTCTGCTAATGTCATCCTGGTTAAAACCTGTTAAACCCCAATTGGGGGACCTCTAGAGCTGCTAATAAAGGCCTGGTGTGTATCAATACACTAATCAGAAGAATATAGTGATGTTGCCCATCAAATTTAACAGCAGAACCTCAGTTACAAGGCTGTAAAAAAACTTTTTACATGCCCCAAACTCAGTTTTAACATCAACTAAATAAACAACAACAACTAACTCCAACAACTCCAAACAGCACCGATATCCTGACCCACTTTCAGGGACTAACTCGACCACACCTTATTCAAAACGCACGCCATTCATCTCAAATGAAAGCTGAGACTCCACTCTTTCCACATGTATACTCCAAATCACTCTCCCTTTAACCATCACAGAGCTACAGCCCAAAG
>NC_065519.1:7628298-7631490 GCF_006386435.1 Epinephelus moara | reverse complement strand
TCAAGTTGTCATAATCAAGACAACCCAAACAATGTCAACCTGTCATTACAAAAACCGAATGACACTTAATGACAGCAGTCATAAACGTTTATGACATGTACATAATGTTCATGACAGGTTCATGACCATGTCATGTCATGATTATGACAGTGTCATGTCACCCTTATGTAGATACCTTCGAGTAAAGTGTTACCGCTACTTTTGAAAAATGTATAATATTCCCCTGAGACCCTGCATCCTCATATGAGGACATCACATTTTGGATNATTATGACAGTGTCATGTCACCCTTATGTAGATACCTTCGAGTAAAGTGTTACCGCTACTTTTGAAAAATGTATAATATTCCCCTGAGACCCTGCATCCTCATATGAGGACATCACATTTTGGATTTCTTGCACATTAAAATTCATTCTGCTTAATTTAGACCTGTTGTTCTCGTTTGTGGACACTTTACTGCTCAGTCTGCAGCCGATCCCGACACCAAGGTGGACAAGGTGCAAAACCTGATCAAATATTATGGTTGAAACTTGTTTATATGTGCTAAATAACGTCTGTAGTTTGACCAATTTGACCAGAATTTGACTAATTTTAACTACAGTAACAAGCTAACATGCTGTTATTTAGGAAGTATTTGTTTGAAGACAACTTAATTTTTGTATTATCCCAACATTTCACACAGGCCAATTAGCTGTGACAAACTGTTCCTACAGACAAGAAGGACATTTGTAGACTGGAGGGAGTCACAAAATGAACAAATCACAAGTCTTTTGGATATGTTGCTTTACCTGCAATTTTGTTTTGCACAGCCATGTTCAGGCATTGAAATGAATTGACTTGAGCAATGACCCCTAACCCGTATTGTTTGTCGTTTTGCTTTTGCCCAACAATATTCAGACATCAAAATAAACAGATTTGTAATTTATTACACACTTGTGACTATTAGAAATAAACCCATTGTCCACATATCAGGACTTTTTTCCCCAAAACTACTTCCCGTTCAGTGACAGTGCTTGTTTTTTTATGCTTATTAGATCCTACTTTTAGCAGTTACAGAACAACAATATCATTCATTATGAGTTGTGTTTGTGTCCCCCTGATAATGTAAATAAAATATTTAGTCTCTTGCAGTTCTGTTTTTGGTCTCCTCCAACTCCTGAGAAAAATATCAGTCTCTTTACCTGCTTAATGTTTCACTATATTCACCAACTAGTCTTTAACTGTGTCTGTCTGCTGTTTGCTGCTGAGCAGTGTAGAGTCAGTTTGATGGAAACAGCTGTTAGAAACACTAAGAATGAACTGGACAGTAAATGTGACACAGAAGCAGGAAAACCAAGATGGCTGCAATTTGAGTCCATCTCACTAATGGACACTCATGTATGTTGATTAGTGTAAATGGATGTGTATCAGATATTAAAAGGAATATTATAACTGGGACCTTTGATTCGGGGTGAGTGACACCAAAACTTGGTCCCAGATAAAAATGTTTTAGATCCCTGAAAATATGTTCACCGCCAAATGTGACCAGAACTGATGGAAATATTTGGACAAGCATCAAATCATCAATTATTCCCCAGAAAGAAACTCACACTAAAATAATGAATACAAACAGCAGCTGTTTTATGAGGGTTGGGAAACTCTCACAATACAATAGTTGAGCTCAGTGTTTAACTGCACGCAAGAGAGACGGAGCTGCCAAAAAAGTCAAACTCGGTCAAAGTTTAAATCGTTTTGGAATATTTCTTGAAATGTTTCCTACACTGGAGGAGCGTCGCTGCCTTGTTGGGTGGTTTATAAAAGTCACTTTGTAGTTTTATGATGGACTTTTATTTTGGTTTCACATAAAGGAGGTCAAAAGATTCTTCACAATCATCTTCTCACACTAAGTTACCCTGCAATTACACACACACACACACACGCACACACACTCCTTGTTGACCTTGTGATCGCTGCTTTCGCCCGCTGCCCCGAGCGTTGCCTCGTTGCCGTGACGACGCAGCTGTACTGCTCGTGGCCGGATAAACAGCAGCAGCTGGTTGCAATTGTGCTGTGTCAGTGTCAGTGTGTGTGTGTGTGTGTGTGTGTGTGTGTCCTCTCATTAAGTCAGCACCCCCACACTCCTCATCTGTCTTCTTCTTCTGGGAGAACAAGGTGAAACCTCCTTTTCTCTTCTTCTCTCCTCTTCATTCTTCTCCCCGTCTCTCTGAAGACTTTTTCCTCCTCTCGTTGCCTTCATTTGTCTTCTTGTAAGTGAAACCACATCGGCGACAGTCGTACAAACTGGGCACATCACAGAGAGAGAGAAATAAGTCATGCACCAGTGAAATGGCGGCTTTTCTGGGGAGGAAATGCAAATAAGCTCTGGGAAGTAGAGCTGAATGATTATATTCTACTGATACTGATTTTGCGAGTTCGATTTTGGGTCTGCAATTGTACAAACCGCCTCCAGGAAATAGGTTGTTTTCATATTAGGTACTATTTGTACTGAGAGCAATTGCCCTCCTCCCTGCTCCCCTGCTGCTCAGCTCTCACAATATTCTCCGCATATATTGTACAATTTGAGCCTGTTTCTGACTTCATTTCTTTAACCGCATGACTCATTTAAAAGTAGGACTGAATTTCAGCTCTGTTAGGCATCGTTTGAGGGGAGCAATGACCGATCATGGCCCCAACTGGCCGTCCAACATTCGGATGAATATCTGACATGTCAGAGCTTCGGTCAGCCATGGTCAGGCTCTGGCACAGTTGAAGCAGCGCCATGAGTCGATTCCCCAGGGTCAGTGCTTTGTTTTCTCGCCTGTGTGAAGTGGCAAACAGAGCGTCTGAAAGTGCCATGTGGACACGATACATCATGTGGATGGAAAATAAGGAGGCCAGGTTGGTCGAGCTGAGGCAAAAGCATACGTGCCCCCTTGATGTTTCATGTAACACAGCTGTGCTCCATTGACTCTAATGCAGTCGTTTCAGATTTCCTTCATTTTCAGGCTGGTTTTGTGGATTTGGAGCTAAATGTTGTGCCTGGGCCACGTCGTGTATTAATGATACTCGTTACCTGGAGAGGTTGGAAAAAGATATACGTTTCTTCCCTGTTCCAAAACCAAAATCAGACCCTGAAAAGTGTAGGGTTAGCTAGCTAGCTACTGCAGATATAGCCTACTGAATGTATACACATGCTGCTTTTGCTTTTTAATGA
>NC_065519.1:7601148-7627554 GCF_006386435.1 Epinephelus moara | reverse complement strand
GTGTGTGTGTGTGTGTGTGTGTTGGAGGGTTAATAAGCTATGTGGTTCACCTGAGTCCCTCAAGCCTCAGGCCAGACGTGTGTGTGTGTGTGTCTGAATAATTTATAGCTACATAGAAAACCACAGTTTAATTTCTTTCTGCTCATAATTGCAGTTTCTCAGCATTATTGTCAGGATATATACTGTATCATAATTAATTCATATAACAGCTTTGTGTAATAAATTAGGGAGTGACCAAACGTTATGAAGTTGTGGGGAGTTACGTGCCAGAGCTATATATTGCGAGGTAATTTCCTGCAGTCTAGACGTCACCACAAAACCACAAACTCTTTTTTACATTTCTGTTTGTGTACACAGTGTACAAACATGACACAGAGTGTTAATATGTGAGCTTTGTAGGTGCTAGTAGGTGTATTTTAAACACTGTGTGAGCCAGGCGTTCTGTTTCAGCCTGCATCCAGTGTTTATGTCAGTGGTTCAACCTCCAAATTGCAAACCAAAATCTCAAGGCACACCTGTATTTATATCTGTGCACAATAGCTTCTGTAACATGTGTTATCACTCTTATCATGACATAAGACAATAAAAATAAGAAAAATAGGGCAGGTAGCTTTTGTGATTCTTTCTACTGACAGCTGGTGGTTTGTTGTAATTTGCTCCGTACAATAAAGCGATCGATTGTCCCACTCACGGCCTTCTTCTCTTTCTTTAAATGTTATCATCCCTCACACTGGCTGCCAAGCAGGGCTTTTGACGTGTCACTCACCTACGCATGAACGGTGACAAATAGGTTCCCCAAGGTTTTTTTCATATTCAGTTAAATTACATTTTTTAGCTAGAGTTTGCCTCTTTATCAGGAAATGGGTGCACACAATGTACTGATACAGTCAGTCAGAAATGTATTCAAAACTTTTCGTATAGGTTCAGTTGAGTATTGCAATAATAATGTGTGGTTATAACAAAATACCACGGCACACCTGGATTGGTACACCATTTCAGAAACACTGGTTTATGCTAAGCTAAGATAACCCACATCTCGACTCAGTACTTAACGCACGGACATTACATTGATATCGGCCTTGCATGAAAGTAAAAGTTACCTGTTACATGTATTGTCTTCTTTCAAAATATACTTCCCTTTCCACAGGAAATTTAACGTTTACATACGGTCTCTTTCAAAATAAAAGCACTACATTGGTACAACACCACAAATTGCCGTTTTTTTCCTCCAACAGCAACCACACATGGTTGGGTTTAGGCAACAAAAACACGTGGTTAGGTTTCGTAATAAAGAACAGGGTTTGGCTTTAGAATCTTACGGGATGCAAGCACTACTCTCTCGGGTGAAAGTTAGTGTTTGTTGGATCCATCCACCACCTCACCCGCCTGCCACATTTGGACTTTTGCCACCTTAACTTGTCCCGCCGCGTTCCCCCCTGACACCGTGGGGCGCCGTTAAACTATAACAACAACCGGCCACGTATCATACCGACGTTAACAGTCGCTGTTTTTCGTTTTCTGACGCCACAAGTCTCCGTCCAAGCGCTGGATTTCGATGACTTTGCAGTGAGACCAGGCTCCCTAAAGTGTCGCTGTGTTGCTTTAACCCTAACTAAAAAAAAGAGCCACAGTAAATAAATAATACATTTCACATGTCCTATTCCTGCGTTCTTTTGTTAATAGTTCAGTTAACTCTTCATATATGTCATTTATATGTCAATATATGTTTTTTTGTGTTACAAACAATGCTGTCTTGTCCTTTAAATACTACAGTATTTTTGATAAGTCATCCTGCAGGGCATGTACAGTACAGATATGGAGCATACTTATTAATCCTTATTGTAAATTTTACTCTTACAGCACCCTGCAGTAAAAAACACAAAAATACAGAGCAAAACTTCAGCAAAATTAAATGCAAATTATAATATAAAATATATATAATTCACCCAATCAATCTAATCCATCATATAAAGCCTCACTTGACTGTTAGTTTGAGGGTCGTAGTAGCTGTAGAGCGATATTCATGAGTCAGAGCTGTGTGTGTTTTAATTTATCAATGTCTCTCTCTCATCCTCTTCCTCCTGATCTAACAACATGGGTGAGGGAGGTGTGGGTCACCAGTGCTCTACAGATCCGTATCTGTATTGACCACATATTTACATAGGCTACTTTCAGAACCCTCTCCAGCTGATGATCCATGCAGAAGACACGGTGATAAAGAAACAGCATTGTTCTTATATTTACTTTTATGGTATCATAATGAAAGATGCAGCTTAACCCACTCGGAGGCTTCTTTAAAATCATAGGCTACTTACAGCCAACGTAAAGGTTACATTTTGCTTTATTGTTTCGTTTTATTTCAGCTTTTTATATCTCTGACAGTAATGGCTTTGAGTGCTATAACGAGCAGGACAAAGCTGCAAACATTAGCGTAACTCAGCTCGAAATCCTGTGAACAGCACATTTATGGACATAATCTGTGAGCCGACTGCTTTTTGGCAGGTCTGAAAGTGCGTGTGACGAAATATGCAGAGGTTGTTGTTTTTTCTTTTCAGCACCTGCAGGTAATGCAGTTGTTGCTTTGATTTGAGGAGAGGAGAGAGGAGAATCTCCCCCACAGGCCTTCTTTACAGAAGTCTGTTTCACACAGGTGTAATAATAACATTAATTATGGCCAGTTGTATGGTGTGGGCTCGCTCACTGGACTGGCTCACTACTTAAATGGAGCAGTGCCTTTATTACAAAAGGAATTGGTTTTCTTGCTTCTTGCTGTAAGAAATGTCTTTTTGTTTAATTACATACAGGTGCTGTGGCTTAGCTGGTTAAAGTGCCTGTCTTGTAAACAGGAGATCCTGGGTTCAAATCCCAGCAGCACCTAACAAAGTCTTCTCTCTGGCACACAATTATCAGTGTAATGAAGTGTTTCATTTGTTGAGCAAACTATGATGTTAGCCTGTTAGCTAGGCTAGCACAATGTCACTGTCTCTCCAAAATCCACTGCAAAAGTAAAAAAATTTGAACGTAAATTTGGCTGAGCTGATTAAAGCACTTGTCTTGTAAACAGGAGATCCTGGGTTCAATTCCCAGCAGCACCTTAATGCATCATCTCTGCTTCTGGTTCATTATTAGTAGAGTTATACCAAGAAAGATGCCAGATTTACCCAGAAATTTGTTGTCCAAGTACTGATCCACACCGGTTGGAGGTCTCCTAATTGTTTCCCACTCACCGTGATTCCTTAAAAATATCTAAGGATGTCTTTCGAAGGTAACCCAAAACATCTGACTGTGCAAAAGATTTCATTTGATCTCCTGCTAAGTGATTAATCGTGACCAGGCCTGAGTCAACCCACCTTTTAGAGCCACCTACCCACAAAGATGGACAACAGTCGATGTTACCTGCTACTGGCACGGCTGTGCCTTCTGATCTATCAAAACCCATCTCCAGGCATGCAGGTGCTGTGGCTTAGCTGGTCAAAGCACCTGTCTTGTAAACAGGGGATCCTGGGTTCAAATCCCAGCAGCACCTTAGTTTGTTGTCTGTTTCTTACAGGACAGCTATGTCTCAAAGTATGTCCTTCTTTGAACAGAGGTCTTCCATCAAGCTGTTCATGAGCATACAAGGGACAAGGTCACAGCGCCATTTGACCATCAAATTCTAATCAGTTCATCGCTGACTCAAAGTGCACGTTTGTGCCAAGTTTTAAGAAGTTCCCTTTAAGTGTTTGTTTGAAATGTTGCATTCACGAGAATGGGACAGACAGACGGACGAAGATGGGTGGACGGACATCATGGCTACAGCTATCGCTGGCTGAGAGGCATAAGAAAGAAAAAGAAGCACTAAGGCTGTGTCTAAACTTCTCACTAAAGCAACAATTTCTTCACTCATCATGACATGGCACTAAACACAAAATATCAGGTTGTATTTTTTTTGTGAAATATGTGACTTGTTGTTCGGCTTCGATATGAAGAGAGTTTGCTTCAGAAAGCATCTCATACATTAAGTAATACAGGTGCTGTGGCTTAGCTGGTGAAAGCGCCTGTCTTGTAAACAGGAGATCCTGGGTTCAAATCCCGGCAGCACCTTAAAACATCTCAAGATCATAAGTGTGATACTGAAAGTAGCCTATCATCAGGGTATCTTCAGGCTAACCCTGAAGAAGGTGCCAAACATCCCTCGTTGATGGAGCATGAGACTTTGGTGTCTGTGCTCCAGTCCCCCCACACAAAACTTTCTCTCATGTTTCACTTTGATATGAGGAGAGTTCATAAAGCATCTTATCCATTAGAAATTTTCTCTGGACATCAAGGTGCTGTGGCTTAGCTGGTGAAAGCACCTGTCTCGTAAACAGGAGATCCTGGGTTCAAATCCCAGCAGCACCTTGACACCTTGCCTGTCTGTCTCTCTTTCTGTCTCATTGTGTCATACAGATTACCGTTAATGTATATATGTTGATCTGTTCTGTACGACATCTATTGCACGTCTGTCCGTCCTGGAAGAGGGATCCCTCCTCAGTTGCTCGTCCTGAGGTTTCTACCGTTTTTCCCCCGTTAAAGGGTTTTTTTTGGGGAGTTTTTCCTTATCCGCTGTGAGGGTCCAAAGGACAGAGGGATGTCGTATGCTGTAAAGCCCTGTGAGGCAAACTGTGATTTGTGATATTGGGCTTTATAAATAAAATTGATTGACTGATTCATTCATTCATTGAAGATTCCAACCTGATGGGATGGGAACTGCTCCAGTGACCCCCTGGTGAGCCTGAATAAAAGAAGTGGTTACAGATGATGGAAAGATGGGTTGGATTGAAAACACACCAAATTTACCCCGCTCGTCGAGCATGAGAATCTGTTTTGATATGAGGACAAACCAGTGTCTTCTTTAACCTAATATTGAAAAATGTGGTTTTCAGTTGAAATATTATGCTGCAAAGTTGGTGGAGCGTGATACTCTTATTTATCTACTCTCATAATCGTTAATGAAGCTGTGTCTAAACTTTTCTCTGAAAGCAACAATTTCTTCTTTTATTTTTTTTTTTAAAATATCTGACTCCCTGACTTGTTGTTCGGCTTTGACATGAGGACAGTTTGCTTCAAAAACCATTTCATACATAAACAACACAGGTGCTGTGGCTTAGCTGGGTAAATCACCTGTCTTGTAAACAGCAGATCCTGAATTCAAATCCCAGCAGCATCTTAATACATCACCTATTGTTCATGTTGTACCTATTGTTATCTTAAAAAGCCTGTGCCATGCCTCACGCTCAATATCAGCTGGGATAGGCTCTACACCTCCCAACCCTGAGTAGGATAAGTTGTTACACACAATGGATGCATTATATTGAAGAAGATGCCAAATTTACTCAGTTGGTGGAAAATTACACTCTTCATTGTATAACTATAACTGAAACTTCCAGGAAAGCAGCAACTTCTTCTCCACTCATTATCACATGGCACTAAACCACAGAATATTAGCTTGTGTTTCTCTTTTGTGAAATATCTAACTTGCTGTCTTGTTTTATTTTGATATGAGGAGAGTTCGCTTCAAAAACCCCCACATCCATCGGAAACCTTTTGTGGTCATTAAGGTGCTGTGGCTTAGCTGGTGAAAGCGCCTGTCTTGTAAACAGGAGATCCTGGGTTCAAATCCCAGCAGCACCTTGATACCTCACCTCCTTATAAGATTATATTAAAAAACCTAACCTGGGATGTATCGCTACCTTTAGCCCAATGTCAGCTGGGATCGGCCACAGTAACCCCCCCGGTGAGCCTGAATAAGAGAAAAGGTTACAGACGATGGAAAGATGGGTTGTATTGAAAAAAAAACATACTTCACCCAGTTGAGCTGGGGTCAGCTGCTGTCGAGCATGAGAGTCTGTTCTTATATAAGAACAGTTTGCTTCAAAGCATTGCTGTCTTTGACCTAATGATGACAAATTTAGCTTTCAGTTGACAAATTATGCTGAAAAAGATGCCAAGGTAGTGGAGCATGATACTCTTACGTAATCGTTAATGCAGCTGTGTCTAAACTTTTCTCTAACAGTTTGTTCTCCACTCATCATGACATGGCACCAAACCTAAAATATCAGCTAATATTTTCTTTTTTGTGAAATCTCCAACTTCCTGTCTTGTTGTTAGGCTTTGATTTGAGGCAAGTTCATCCTCACAAAGCATGTCATACATAAAAAGAAACAGTTGCACAGGTGCTGTGGCTTAGCTGGTGAAAGCGCCTGTCTTGTAAACAGGAGATCCTGGGTTCAAATCCCAGCAGCACCTTCATACATTATCTCAGGATCTCAAGTGTCATATTGAAAAGTATGCAAAACTTACTCAACTGGTGGAAAATGAGACCTCAAATTCATCGTATAACTTCACACTGGAACTGTGTCTAAACTTCCCAGTAAGACAACAATTTCTTCTCCACTCTTCATGACATGGCACTAAACATAACTAGCTTGTGTTTCTTTTTTTGTGAAATATCTAACTTGTTTCACTATGATATGAGGAGAGTGCACTTCAAAAACGTCTCATCCATCAGAAATATCTTCTACTCACTGAGGTGCTGTGGCTTAGCTGGTGAAAGCGCCTGTCTCGTAAACAGGAGATCCTGGGTTCAAATCCCAGCAGCACCTAAATATATCAACTGTGGGATCACAAGCATGATATCTTTGTATCTTCATGCTAATCCTAAAGGTGCCAAAGATACCCAGTTGATGGAGCATTAGACCTTGGTGTGTACCTTTACCTTTGAAGCCTTCACAATAAAGCTGTACCTGAACTTCTCATCCAGTTAAACCACAGCACATTCAGGTGCTGTGGTTACTACATCTTCTCGGGATCACAAGGTTGCTACATCAAGAATTTAAAGAGAGAAATGCCAAGTTGCTGAGTTAGTTTCAGTCGATGTAGCTGTGAGTTGTGATAGCATCATGATACTGTGCCTCGTGCTGATGTACATTTTGTAATTGTCAGACTTCTGTATAAATTGTTCAGTTGGGGCTCGCACACATGCCATATTTTCTTGCACCCCTATGTCCACTGTTTTAAGGTCCCGTCACAGCATGCAAGCCTTCCCAAGCATCTATTTTTTCAGGGTGCATTGGCTGCACTCTTCCGTGATCGTAAATCAAGCTGTGTCTAAACTTTTCTCTAAAGCAACAATTTCTTCTCCACTCATCATGACATGGCACCAAATCTGAAAAATCAGCCTGTATTTTCTTTTTTTTGCGAAATATCGGACTTCAAGTTTTGTTGTTCGGCTTTGATATGAGGAGAGTTCATCCTCAGAAAGCACCTCATACATCACGTGTGCAGGTGCTGTAGCTTAGCTGGTCAAAGCGCCTGTCTAGTAAACAGGAGATCCTGGGTTCAAATCCCAGCAGCACCTTTCTCCTTTGGCTCTGAAACATCAAACAAGCATCTCATACATCAAAAAAACAACAGGTGTATAGGTGCTGAAGTTGTGCCCAAAGCAACAATGACCTGGCACCTAAAATATTAGCTTGTAGCTTTCTTTTTTGTGAAATATCTGACTTACTGTCTCCTTGTTCAGCTTTGACATGAGGAGAGTTTGCTTCAGAAAGCATCTCATACATCAATGAATACAGGTGCTGTAGCTTAGCTGGTCAAAGCACCTGTCTTGTAAACAGGAGATCCTGGGTTCAAATCCCAGCAGCACCTTCACACATCATCTATTGTTCATAAAAGTATGTCTTATGACAAAAGATCTTAAAAAGCCTCTATGAGCAGGGATAGGCTCTAGTCCTCCCAACCCTGAATAGGGTAAGTTCTTACACACAATGTTGGATTATATTGAAAAAGAAAAATTACACTCCTCATTGTATGACTTCACACTGAAACTGTGTCTAAACTCCCCAGAAAGCAACGATTTCTTCTCCACTCATTATCACATGGCACTAAACCACAGAATATTAGCTTGTGTTTCTCTTTTGTGAAATATCTAACGTGCTGTCTTGTTTCACTTTAATATGAGGAGAGTTTGCTTCAAAAACCATCTCATCCATCAGACATCTTTCCTAGACATTGAGGTGCTGTGGCTTAGCTGGTGAAAGCGCCTGTCTTGTAAACAGGAGATCCTGGGTTCAAATCCCAGCAGCACCTTACAGACCACAGGAGTTTGCTCCTTTACCCAATACACAGTACCCTCATTAAAGGTACACCTCTGGTTTCCTGCCTTCACAAATCAAAATGTTTGCTGTAAGGAAGGCCTTCTTGTTTGTAAGCTCTCAGGGGGGGTGCTGTGGCTTAGCTGGTTAAAGCTTCCATCTTGTAAACAGGAGGCCCTGGATCCAAATCCCAGCAGCACCTCTCTGCATCATCTCTGGATCAGAGGATTGCTATATCAAAAAGTATCTTCGCCTTTAAGCAAATGATGAGATTGAACCACAGATTCACATTTTCTGTAGATCAGAAAGCAATGTCCTCTTCGCGGTAATGAGGAGAAATTTGATTTTAAGATGAAAAACTTAACTGAAAAAGATGCCAAGTTGGTGGAACATGAGACCAGTCATCTCTTGGGTGTATATCTTTATCTTTGAAGTCTTCACACTGAAGCCTGTGCATAAACTTTTCTCTAAAGGCAACAATTTCTTCTCTGCTCATCATGACGTGGCACTAAACCACAAAATAAAAAGTATTTTCTTCTTTGAGCAAATGAAGAGATTTATGATGAAAAATTATATTAAAAACAACGCCAAATGTATTCACTTTGTGGAGCATGAGACTCTTACTGTAATCTTAATTCTTTTGGTTTGAGGCTCAGTTTCAGGATGGCCCTGGCATTTTGGCCCAGACCAGCCCACCACAATAAATCACACAAATATCAGTCAGGTTTCTTTTGACATTTGAGGAGACACACATATTAATAAAAAGGGGATCTGGGACTCTTTACGCTGCTTTGCTAAACCAGGCTCCTGAAATCTCATTAGCTAAGGCTAACAAGCCCGTAACTTCCCATTGTATTGCATTAGACATGAGAAATGGACCTGGATGGACCTGGATGAGTGCAACCTTTCCTATCTGGAGGGGTTGTGTGTGGTTTACTCACCACCAGGCCATCACTCTTGCTCCTTGCCTCCAGCTTGCTCTTCTTTGTGGTCGTTCAGGGTAAAGGTGTATTATGAGTCAATGCCACCAACCCCCAAGTGTGACATCAGTGTATATATATCCAGTCTTGACCCTTAGGCAAGGCTCTTAATGCTGCTAGCCTACCTCAGGATGAGTGAAATCTGAAAAACAAGAGTCATACCAGCACGGACATCGCCTGGGTCAACAAGGTCCATGTCAGGTGTTGAGGAACCAGGAACAAGACATAGATGGATCAGAGCAGAGAATATGGAACTTGCTGGAATGCTGCCACAGATGTAAGCCCAGCAAGAGGGGCTACATGCAGAGGATGTGGCATATATGGATGTTTCAAAACCAAACAGCCATTTGTAATCGGAGCACTCAGGGCTGTGACCCCCAAACCAGGAGAGTGGCTCCAGCTGATTCCAGGTATGGGAAACTCCGGGTATGCCAGATGGCCAGTCCACCTCTGCTCACATTTACTGTACAGCTTCACACTGACACGGCACTAAACCTGACATATCAGCTTGTAGTTTTTGTGTATTATACCCGACTTGCTGTCTTGTTCTGCTTTGATATGAGGAGAGTTTGCTTCAACAGGAATGTCTTCTTTGGGATAATGAGGAGAGATAAGATTTCAAGATGAAAAATTACACTGAAAAAGATGCCAAGTTGGCGGAGCATGACATTAATCTCTTGGGTGTATAGCTTTACGTTTGAAGCCTTCACAGTGAAACTGTGTCTAAACTCCTCACTAAAAGCAACTGTCTTTTTTTGTCTGCTCATAATATCAGGTCCCATCTATCTTCCTGTCTTGTTGTTTGGCTTTGATGTAAGAAGATGTGTCTTCAAAAAGCATCTCATCCTTCAGTGTACAGGTGCTGTGGCTTAGGGGGTTAAAGCAACTGTCTTGTACACAGGGGATCCTGGGTTCAAATCCCAGCAGCACCTTACACTTCTGGCTCTCAGCACTCTAACATGCCTGTGAACTTCAGAGTTGGCAGTCAGTGCGGCTATGAGTTGATGATAGCACCTTGTTACTGTGTCTCGAATGTGTGATAAGTGTTAGACTGGTCAAGTTTTAGTTGTTAAGCTGGGGCTGGCACATATGCTGCACTTTATTGCACCCTTACATCCACTGTTTTCTTAATGTCCCATTCGGCACACAGGCATTCCCAAGCATCTGTTTTTCAGGGTGCGTTGGCTGTGCCCTGATACACACAAAGTTCAACATTTGGGAGCCAATTACAGTCCACTCACAGTACTTACAACTGCCAAGGTAGTGAAGCATAATACTTTTAGGTAATCATAAATGAATCTGTGTTGAAACTTTGCTCTAAAGCAACAATTTCTTCTCCACTCATCATGACATGGCACCACACCTAAAATATCAGCTTGTATTTTCTTTTTTGTGAAATGTCTGTCTTACTCCCTTGTTGTTCGGCTTTGATATGAGGAGAGTTTGCTTCAAAAAGCATCTCATACATCAAAAAATAAGCAGATTACAGGTGCTGTGGCTTAGCTGGTTAAAGCACCTGTCTTGTAAACAGGAGATCCTGGGTTCAAATCCCAGCAGCACCTTAATGTTGAGCCTCTCAGGACCCCAACATGCCAGAAACTTTTAGAGTTTCAGACCAGTTACAGCCAGAAGATATCGTTCCTTTCTTCCGTAAACATCGGTCTGTGAGAAAATATAAAACTCCTTTGTTTGCTCCAAGGTAAGACGCTAACCAACATGAGCTAGCTTAGCACATTAACAAACAAAGACATCCATCCATCCATTTTCATAACCGCTTATCCTCTTGAGGGTCGCGGGAAGTGACCACTTCTGCATTACCATCTGCTAACCCCTTGTGCGTCAAGATAGACTGCAAAAGGCTGCTGCCAGTGACATGATAGTGACCAAACGTCAAAGTATGACACGTCGGGATGAGACAATAGCCCTTTTAGATAGGAATTGTGCAAATTTGCAGGAAAGCCCGATCAGTCTTTTTTCAGCATTGGCAGTATAAAAGCAAAATCGGGGAGTGTGGCAAAATGCCGCCTACCTACTTTTGTTTAGAGTGCGCCTTTTTCGGGGCAATGGGGGGCGTGAGCAAGTAACAAAACGTGTAGCTCAGCATGTGACGTAAACAGTGACGTGGGAGGGAAGCCGCGGCTGGTCAGTCCTTCGGCGATTCTCTCGTAAGTCGGCCCGTTCTTCACCGTCCCCGTCATCTGACGGTTAATGGCCTCTTCGTTTGCGAGGACAAGGAGGGCGCGCAATTCCTTGTCTCCCCAGTTGCTCATCTTTACAGTGTCTGTCAGGTTTGTGTTTCCCTCTTGCTACTAGCTGCTCGCTAATTCCTGCTATCAGCTGTTTCCTGTTTATCCACCGCCAGTGGGTGGCACGTGCGGCGTCATCAACAGCTCCTCCCATAAGTCTTCAACAGCCCCTCCCGTTGTGGAAGGCCGCCTCGGTCTGTTTAAACTAAAAGGGTTCCACCAATATGACTACCCTACGAGGCGGAAAATTGGCACCTCGGATCAACTCGCCAATCCGCCTCTGTGTGTATAAACGCTCGCAGCTTGCCGGCAAAACGGTCCAACATTCACGGAAAATCTGGCAGTGTAAAAGGGGCTTATGTTGGTTGAAAACACCATATTGACCTGCTGGGTGGAAGGCTTGACAGGCTTGATAGCAGTAACCAAAGGTGGGCAGGACTCAACGAAGGGTTTGTTAGACTTTCTGGTTTTATTTCTTGTCTTTTTGTTGTTTTTATTTACTCAAATAGAGCTCATTGATACTCTGAGTGAGGAGTCCTACTTTGGTTGTATTTATTTAGCTGATTAAAGCAGCACCCTCAGGCCCTTTCTCCTTTGAAGTCTGCCTCCTTTTTCTCTTATTTGTTAAGTTACCTCCAACTGATCCGAGCAATAAATAACTTGATCTTACCAAACCATCTGGTTTCACGTTGCTTATATAACGTGGACTTATATACTGCACCATTTTTCAGATACATCTTTTTTTACTGTTTTGGCTACCGTTTTTAAAAGCCTCTGTGCGGAGCTGAAAGTACAAATGTCTCATCCATCTCTCCAGGCTGAGTGGAGTTAGCAGTTAATGGGTACTAAAATAAAATGAACTTTTCACCTTTTAGCATTATCAAAAGTGGTTCAACTTGAAGCTGAGCCGGCTGACTCCACAGAAACATGCTATAGGGCGGCTCGTTATCACCTCCAGCTGATATACAGAGCCATCCGTCATAAAGCGAAGATGTTGCCTTTCAACAATTCAGAGCTCCAGATTTATAAAAAATACGAGGCGCAGTTTGTTGTTTGATCACTTCACCTAACCCAAATTCAGCTGGCTTCACTGAGGTCTTTTTTAACTTTAAAATAAAACAAATCTGTTGAATTATTTTCAGCATTTATGTCAAGTGCTTCCAGGAAAGAGCCAAAGCCTTACAGTCTTGAGTATGACACTGACAAAAGCTTTCCCCTCCTACACACTCTGCTTTCGTGTATTACCAAACTAACTGTCATTGATCAGTATCGGCAGTAATGCAGGTGGGCGTTTTACAGCACCATCATGGTAAGGAGGCAGCTGAGCCTTACAGGAAAGCTTTTGTTCCAGCCCTCACCTACGATCCTGAGCTCTGAGTAGATACCAGAAGAATAAGATCCCAAATACAAACAGCCAAGTGAGTTCCTCCATAGAGAGGCTGGGCTCAACCTTTGAGACAAGAGAAGCTCAGAGTCTAAAGGAGGTCAAGTCGAGGTGGTTCGAGCATCTGATCAGAATTACTCCTGAGCGCCTGGGCGTTTGTATACTACAAAAAATAATGCACCAGAATTTCGTATATGATATGCAATCACGTGATGAATGCACTGATGGGAATAAAGAAAGGAGTAGTAATAACAATGAAAGTCCACATAAGGGGGCAGGTTGGAGTGGTGGACTTTTCCCCAGGAGATTGGTTTCTTGATGTTTGTGTCCCATGTGAAAGGGTTAACTTTGAGTAAATTTAAGGTATGCTGTCACATTACTTTACATTGTAGGTCGCAGGGCATTATGTGGCAGACCCTTGAAACTGCAGTGCCATTGCTTAGCCCAAATCCCCAGTAAGTGTGCTGGGTGCTGCAGCCAATTTGCAGTGACTCATCCTGCAGCACTTTATTTGCAAGTACTCTAGCTAGAGCTTTGGCAGAGTGCTACAAACATTCAAAATGGCCGCCACGGGATATGGGACTGACCCAAATATAAATTTTTAACAGCGGCTGGCGGCATCAGTGAGAAACACGGCAGGACAAGAATGAAAGTTAAGGTGGGGAAAGTCTGAGTCGGGCGGGTGGGAGCGGTGGTGTATGGGTCAAACAAACACTGACTTTCACCTGGGAGGCTAGTGTGTGTGTGTCCCGTAAGATTCTAAAGCCAAACCCTGTTCTTTTTTCCTAAACCTAACCATCTGTGTGTTGGCAAAATGTAACCACGTGTGTTTGTTGTTGGAGGAAAAAAATTGCAATTCCCAGTGTTGTATCACTGTAGTGCTTTTATTTTGAAAGAGACTGTATGTAAATGGTACATTTCCTGTAAAAACAGAAGTGTATTTTGAAAGAAGACAATGCATGTAACAGGCAGAGCTTCACATGCTGTCCCAGAATGTCAACAACCAACACACCCAGGGTACCTTTCACGTCGTCTGTGGACGCGGAAAGTCCGTGAACAAACGTCAATATGTGACAAGGTCGGAATGAGAATGTATTGGTTTGAGAGAGAATGTAAACCAGTAAACAGGAAGAAATACTGGCAGGTGTGGAGTTTAAATCAGTGTTACAAACAGTGTTTTTGACAAAAGTGTGGCACTGTGTAGTGAAACACAAAGAGGAGAATTTAGCAGTGAAAATGCTGTAACTCTGGAGGTTATCCACTGAGTTTAACTAACTCAGACTGCTGAAGTCTCATATATTTTTGCACTCATTCCCATTTTGTACTTCAGCCGCAGCACAACAATTTCCCTGGGGATAAATAAAGCTATATCTCATCTTAAAACCTGTTTTGATGTTCGTACGGGTGTGTGACTGTTGAAAGATGGTGAACCTAAACCTGCAGTGCAGAACCTCCAGTGAGGAAGTGATCGTAACAGAGACAAAGTGACTGACACACATGAACCAGATTTGAACCTCTAACTTGAAGAGCAATGACTGACACCACATCGCTCCATCCTATCGGGAGACGACGCCTCAGAGCAGTGTGTGTGTGAGTGTTAATAACTGAGGGAGAGTGTATCTGCAAGTGTCTCAGTGAGCAGAGATGCACACAGTGTGTCTTTCTGTGTGTGTCTGTAAGATGAAAGGGATGCAGACTGGCCCCAGGCTCCAATTAAAAACGGGCTGAGGTTGCTATGGCGATATAGGTGAACTGAAGTACTTTATGAAATATTACTGATGGACGAACGGACTGGTTTACACCTCCAGCAGAGAACAAACTGTTCTGTGGATGTTTGAAGGGTCTGGGTTAATGTTTGAACTTTACTGTGTTTGTTCTGCTTTTAACCTTTTTAACATTCTGTTCTTGGGCTTTTTTAGTGAAGACGCTCTCACATGGATCCTTAAAAAATTCATAATTATTAAAATCAGTTTGGTTTGCTCAGTTTAGGGTTGTTTTAGACATTAGTTAGTGAACAACAGCACCTATTCACTCCATCACATAAACAAAAAGCAAAAAGAAGAACAACACGTATACATACAAAACAGTCAAAACCATATTAAACTTTATAATAAAGGCCATATGTTAATATGTTGAGGCTGATGTCATAATTTTATGAGGAAAAAGCTCAATTTTGGAAAAAAATGTTTAAGTGCTCATCCAGTTATAATATTTTGACAACAAAGTTGTAATATTTTATTATATTTTGAGGATAAAGTTAAAGTATTTGTAAAATAAAGTCATATTCTAGAGCAAATTTGTAATATTTTGATAATAAAATCACAGTTTCTGTAGAACAAAACTGTAATATTTTTTTTAGAATAAAGTAACAATATTTTTGGAGCAAAGTTTTGAGAATAAGGTCTTAATATGTTGTGTATAAAGTCAGAATACTTGTAGACCAAAGTTATTATATTTTGACAATAAAGTAATGATATGTTTAGAACAAAGTTATTCTGAAAAAAAACCTTAATATTTTGAAGATAAAATTGCAATTTTATTTAAAATAAAGTCATGATAATTCTAAAACAAAGTTGTAATATTTGAGAATAGAGACATAATGTTTTGAGGATAAAGTTGTGGTATTTGTAAAATATTCTCATAATATTTTCAGATCAAAGTTGTAATGACAATAAAATCATAATAATTTTAGAACAAAGTTATTTTTGAAATAAACAACATAAAATTTTCAGGATAAATTGCAATTTTTAAAAAATTTAGTCATATTTTGAGAGTAAGATCATAATAAATTAAGAACAAAGTAGTAATATTTTGAGAATAGAGACATATTTTGAGGATAAAGTTGTGATATTTGTAAAATAAAGTCACAATATTTCTTTACAACAAAATTGTAATATATTGAGAATAAACAAACAATATTTTTGGAACAAAGTTTTATTATTTTTGAGAATAAGGTCTTAAAATTTTGAGTCTAAAGTCATAATATTTGTAGACCAAAGTTATAATATTTTGACAATAAAGTCATAGTAATTTTAGAAGTTATTTTGAAATTAACAACTTAATTTTTTGAGGATAAACTGCATTTTTTAAATTTATTCATGATATTTTGAGAATAGAGTTGTGATATTTGTAAAATAAAGTCATAATATTTTTCAAAACAAAGTTGTTATATTTGGATAATAAAATCATATATTTTCCTAAAATATACAAAATACAACTTTATTTTCTGAACCTCAGATTTTAACCTTCTGCTCTAAAAATGCAGCACTTCTCACCGTCAGTTGACTTTTACAGTCAAACAGCTTCAACACTGAAATACGGAGGTTTATTTTAACTCTGCAGGGAGGAAACGTGTCACCTTCTCCAGTCAAACACACAGAGAAACTGCTGCTGCTGCTGCTGCTGCTGCTGCTGCATGGATTTCCCTCACAAACTTATTTTTTATCTTTCTTCTTCAAATTCAGTTCCTCTGACTAATAATTACATCTTCCTGTTCTCGGTCCTGAAGCGCTCTCCCTGGAGGCTGCAGCACTTTAACTGCAGGGGGAAATTCACTCTTCAGTATTTTGTTTTTCGGTGTTTGTTTGCTTTCTCTCAGGTTTCTCTGTTAGTGATGAAATGATGGAGTTTTCTTCTTCTTCTTCCTCTTCCTCTTCTCTTTCTTCCTTTTTTATATTTAATGCTTCCGCTTTCATTTCCCCATTCTGCTCTTTTTTAAACAGAATTTACTGAAACATACAGAGGAACATTTTCTTTATGGCTCATAGCTAAATCTGAACTCAGTGAAAGACTTTAGAGTCTAACGTTACATCAGAAGTAAGTTAGTATTATTATTATTATTAATTGCACTTTCAAACATATTCCCTGGCTCTGATTTCTGTATAACCGTGTTTCATAAGTAGCTACTGCACATAAATCAGTTTGGTCATCGTTTTGATACACAGTATGAGCAGGATGAACAGAAATGTATTTATTTATTTATGGTATTTTTTTTGCAGGTTAATTATTTTGTGCTGTTCTTTTAAGTGTCATATATATATTGTTGTATCTCTGCATGAACAAGATCAATATAAAACATGTTGGAAAAATATTGACATCTTCATATTTCTGTCAAATATTATTTATATCATTTCAAGTCATTCCTGTGATATTCAGTCATGGTCGCCCTAGTGTGTTCATGCTCTCCAGCCTTTTCCTCATGTTTGATTCCCAGTGTTTTGACTCTGCTTGGATTTATGGACTTTGCTTTTTGTGTGATTTCCCTGAATGGATTTTTCTGCCTTCACTGACTGCCTTCACTTGTTTGACCCCTGACCTCCTCATTGGAGATTTGGATTTGATAAACTGTTCTTGGTGTTTGGTGGTTTCCCAGTTTTGTACTAGATCGTTACATTTCTCTCTCTTCATTCTTCTTTCTTTATTCTTCAGTTTTCTGTTAGTTATTGTTTATTTTTGTTCTTCACTGTCTTATTGTTTGATTTATTGAAGGTCTAACTGTGGTTTACTGTTGCGGGATATACGTTGGAAATTAGATTTAAAAAAAAAACATAAAACTTCAAGAAGTAAACTACACTAAAATCCCTAAAACTTGGAGATACATGGATTTCATGTGACAGAGATGTCATGTTAAGCGTTTAAAGAAAACACATTCTCACTCTGACCTCGTCACATATTGACGTTTGGTCATGGACTTTCTACGTCCACATACGACGTGCAAGGTACCCTGGATGTGTTGGTTGTTGACGTTCTGGGACACCCTGTCAAGTTCTGCCTGTTACATGCATTGTCTTCTTTCAAAACACACTTCTGTTTTCACAGGAAATTTAAGGTTTACATACAGTCTCTTTCAAAATAGAAGCACTATTTCAGTACAACACCCTGAAATTACTTTTTTTGTCTTCAACAACAAAAGCATGTGGTTGGGTTTAGGAAAAAAGATCAGGGTTTGGCTTTAGAATCTCACGGGACACGGACACTGCTCTCTCAGGTGAAATTTGGTGGGCAGGTGGATGTTGGATCCACCCACCCACCTAATGCCATCAGGCGCCGTTAAACTATAACAGCAACCGGCAGTTTATCATGCCGACATTAAAGGACACCTTTTTTCGTTGGTTTCTGATGCCACAAGTCACCAGGCCAGACCAGGCTTGTATACCGTATAATATCACAAAATTGGACTTTAAGCACTCTAGCCTTTGGATCAGGGAGAGTTGGTCATGTTTAATAATATTTTTAATATTATAATATTAACAGTCTTAGACTTGGGAATAACATGTATGTAACAAAAATGGCTGAGAAATGTGAAATACTGAATCATGTAAAGATGTGTAATTTTCTGGTTTTGCATCTGTGCAAAGAAAGCTAGTTGTTTCCCCACTGGGGTTTTTTCCACCTAAAAACACCACTTAACTGTATATGACTGTGTTTTTGTCTTAATGTTGCCGGTTTTTCTTTTCGAACGTCGACAAAATCGACAGAAGAACCTCCGTGTTGCTGTTTAAAAAGTGTCAGACATATAAAAGGACGACTGTGGATCAGCTATTCATGATCTTAAATCCTGACTCTGTTTTAAAGGCATTAAAGGAGAGCACAGAAGAAGATGTTACTGAGGCTGTTATTGTTGATTGATGCAGCTGTGAGTGAAGGAGCTGCTGGTCACTGGTTACAGGAAAGAAACAAGAGAGAGAGGTGATTCATTACAAGCTTTTTGTTTAAATTGTAAGGCTGTTTCCTTCTCTGGAAACGCACACACACGCATACACACACTCAGACTCTTTTAGTCTCTTCCCGTATGTGTCAGCTGCCTTGGTTGTTCCTGTCAGTTTGTTTTTCTTCTGCTGCTGTTTATTCGTCCTCCTGCTGAGAAACCAGAGCAGTTCAGTACATCAGCTCTCAGCGGACGTTTCCAGAAATGTCTCATCACCATTACATGCTTCCAAGTATCCGAGTTGTTTTGAAGCATTAAGTACCCAATCACATCTTATCATGCACATATTTTCCACTGACCATCATGCAGTGCCTCCATGTATGTAAATGGGTCTGTTTTCATCACGTCATCACTGCATATCATGATGTGACCAAGCAGCAACCTCTGAGGCTGGAAAATGAAGCCGACGCTGACGTGACAAATACTGCAGTTGCTGAAATGGTCCACATGAGGCTGGCTCCAAAAGCAAGTCAGTCAGTTGACGTTCTGGGACGCTTTGTCAACTTTTGCCTGTTACATGCATTTGGTCTTTTCAAAATACACTTCAGTTTTTACAGGAAATGTACCGTTTGCGTACAGTCTCTTTCAAAATAAACACACTACATCAGAACATCACCGCGACTTGCTGTTGTTGAAATTAGGAAGAAAAGAGCTGGGTTTGGCCACATGTCATCCTGAAGTGAAAGGACTGCTATTTTTGTCAGTTTTAGAAGTTAGAAGTTGGAAGTCAGTGAGCAAGCACCGTTTTTTTACTTTGGAGTGAGACCGGGGTGGTGAAAACACCCGGGATTGGTGACTCAAGCGCCACTGGGGAACTTAATGAAGGATCGGCCAAAACAGCAGGACTGGAGGCTCAGTCATCACTGGGAAACTGAAACTAACTGCAGTGAGTGTATATTTTCAGAGCAATAGGTGTTTATTTTTGGGATAACAGGCTGTTGGAGAAATAGGCTTTCAGTCCAAAGGGATATTTTATTAGACTAATGTGGAATTTTGGGCCATTGAAACAATGTTAGCAACGTTTTTCGCTAGTGAAAGTTAGCATTAGAATTAGTATTGTCACATTTAACCATAGCTGTAAAGAAGCTAGTACTGGCTGACCAAGCTAGTAGCTAGCATGAGGGCTATCTCCACCCTTTCGTCCAAACATGGTCACTTCTGACTCCAAAAATCCAAGATGGCGACGACAAAAATGCCAGACACGAGGCTTCAAAGCGGACGGATGATGTCGCTGTGGCTACGTCCATTATTTCCTACAGTCTATGGATGTAACCGGCTGCATCTGCAAGTCTGTCATCACTGTTTCATGATTTTTTTTTTTTAATCTGTGTGTGTGTGTGTGTGTGTGTGTGTGTGTTGAGTGTTACCTGACATTGTCACACCTTGGTCTTCCTGATTAAAATGGCGTGAACACACCAGCTGACATCAGAGGAGGGAAGGTTGTTGGAGCAGAGGATCATGGGAAATTACTTTAATATTCACTGCATGAAGGAAAACAGCTGCTACACACACACACACACACACACACACACACACACACCTCCTTCTTCGTCCTCTCTGCTCACTCTTCTTCTCTATTTTTAAATGTCACCTCTCCCTCTCTCTTTCTCCCTTCCCTCTCCTCTTTATGCAAACTCATGCCCCCCCCCTTCTCCCTCCTCCCTCCTCCCCTCTCTCCTCCTCTCTCATCTCTCTGACTGTAACCTCTCTTTTTCATTTTCACACTCATTACCCTGCACTTTCTTCTTCTCCTCTCTCTAGTTTTTGCTTCCCTCTCTGACTCTGTTACTCTCTCCTAACTCTACAGACACTGTGTAACTTTGTAACGCACAGAAACCTCACACACAACTCTATTCGGTGTGAACATTTGCAATAGAAGACACAATGCAGAGATACATTTCCATTTCCAGTTACCTATCTGGCTGTCATCACTTCCTCTCTGTCTTTTATTTGGCACCGCAGCTGTATGAATATCACTATCTGACCTGTTGAAAGTGAGCTATCTGCGTTATGAAATGATTCTGTGCGCCCCATTCCTCTGTCTTGTTGCAGATGTGTCCTGCCCCCACATGTTCTTTACTGATTCTTTGTCAATCGGACTTCTGATGGATGCGAAAAACGCAAAAAATCGAACCTATTCTGAACCTATTTCTATGATGGACGAAAGTTTCGGACGAAATGTGCAAATGTGATTGACACAACATCAGTGTGCCAAGGCCTTTACTCCTACTACTATTGTTCTGAAGGGCATGCACAAACAAGGTAAGGCTCTTCAAAGCTGCAGTGTAACAACAAGCATTCATTAATATTTTAGACCAACTCGGTCTCAGTCCAAAGTCATCAAAAACCGGCGCTTGTTTAGTGACTTCTGGCGTTAGACACCAACAAAAAAGCTGTCCTTCTATGTCGGCATGATGCAGGGGGGAAACTCAGCGGGACAAGGACAAAAGTTAAGGCAGCGAAAGTCCAATTAGGGCAGGAAGAAAGGGTGGTGGATGGGTCTAACAGCCATGGACTTTCACCTAGGAGGCCAGTGTTTGCTTCCCAAACCCTGTTCTTCTTTTCCTAAACCCAACTGCTTGCTTTTGTAGCCTAAACCTAACTATGTGTGTTGGTTGTTGTAGGGAAAAAAACATCAATTCGCGTTGTTGTACTGACATATGCATTTATTTTGAAAGACACTTGTTATGCCCCACCCTTGGGCAGTCCTATGGGGCGAACAAAACTCCATCACTGACCCAAAATACCCACATAAGACATCTTTCAAACACTCAAATCCATGGGATGTATTAACAAATAAACAAGCAAACAGGACAACAATAATCCCACAGTGAGACTGTATGAAAACTGTACATTTCCTGTGACAATGGAAGTGTATTTTGAAAACAGACAATGCATGTAACAGGCTGAAATTGACACAGCACCCCAGAACATCAACAACCAACACACCCATGGTACCTTGCACGTCATATGTGGATTTGGAAAGTCCATGACCAAACGTTGATATGTGACGAGGTCGGAGTGAGACATGTTTTTCCAACTTTCTGGCATCAATGTGAGGAAAGTCCCTGCGCACAAAGCCAGCTCCACAAAGAAATGGTTTTGCAAGTTTGGTGTGAAAGAACTGGACTGGTGTGCACAGAGCCCTGACCTCAGCCCCATCCAACACCTTCGGAATGAACTGGAACACCAACTGTGAGCTCATTACCCAACGTCAGTGCTGGACCTCACGAATGCTCTTGTGTCTGAAATCCCTGCAGAGTGAAACTGGAAGAGCGGAGGCTGTAAGAGTCTGTGGTCCTTTCCATAATGTTGTCAGACACTTAGAATAGCAATCTGAGCCTGTCAGTGGCAAAAACAAACACTTTTAATGGATGTAAACTGACAGTGCACAATTACACATAGGGATTACATCAGGGCCTGTTTGTTTTGTTGTTCCCATTAGACTGTTCCCCCACTTAGACACAAAACATAAGAAAGTATGTATGAATGTATGATGTAGTATCACATCACGATACATTTTCACACATGGCTGCAGGCGTAAGCTGTCCACATACTTTTGGCGACATACTGTACTCCTATATGTGCTCTCTCTGTCTTCTTCCCACACATCTCAATTGCTTTCTTCATCACATCATTAAAGCAGAAGAAGCTGAACTGTTTCTTGCAGCCCACACCCATAATGACATATCCGAAATATTTTTATTGCTGCGCACACTCACTCTGTTACTAATATCAAGGCCAGCCAGCTGCTCTCCTCTGCAGCAAAGACCCCCTATGGAGGCCAGTTAAACCTCAGTGAGAGTGTGAGTGTGTGTGTGTGTGTGTGTTGTCCCCACCCTCATACTAAGCAGATAAAGTCACCACATCCTGATGAAAATAACCAAATAGGTCACCAAAAATGTTGCTCTCCCTCCTCGATGTCTTCATTCAGCCGTATGTGTGTTACTGCAGCAGAAAAGAATGAAAACTCTGAAGCTCGCTGTGTTAAAGAGGAGCGTTTCTTTTGTTGTTGTTAGCTTAGCAGTGGGTGCATTAAAAATCCATGGCAGACTGAGGCTGCGAGGATCTGTCAGACTGAACTTTGAAGTCTCGAGGAAGCAGAGCTGCTGCTGCTGCTGTTTCCTCGCAGTGTTAACGTGATCATTGTCAGACTCTGTCGTGTGTAGGTCGAATGTTTGAGAGTGTGACGGCCAGAGTTTAATCTGTGGATCAGTGTGTGTCACAGTCTGTCCTCAGGCCCCTTCATTGTCATCTTCCATCCATCAGATGCCCTCAGACTTTCCCTCCATCACCTGACCGTCTCCGCCCACCTGCTCACCTGTTCCTGTTTTAATCAACCTTTTTCCACTCACTCCTCACCAGGTCCTTAAAGCTGCCGTGTGCTTTGTTCTTTTGCTTTCAAGCCAGTGAGCCTATCCATTCCCTCGCTCCAACAATAAACGGCTGAAGTCATCCTGCTGCCTCATCTGTCTGCATTCGGGTCCTTTACTGCATTTCCTGAGTCGTGACAGTGTGAGGTCTGAGCACTGCAGGAGATCTCTCTGTACACTGCCGTCTGGCTGAAGATCCTTTATTGAGTTTCTTTTTAACTTTATAGCATTACAAAGCCATTTCAACAAGAACACTCTTGCCACTGCATCTGGCTGGCTCAGACAGCTTGCTGCGAGTATAGGCTACAATAACAAGTGCATACAAAGGCTTAGATTTTGGTGGAGGATGCAGGGAACATGACATTTGTCCCCCACAATAAAAACTGAAAGTAGGAGGGGACTTTTATTTTTGATAAATTGCTAAAAATAGAAGATGTAGTTCAAGTTTTATGAGTATGTGTGTAGCCCTCCAATGGGATTCTCTGTTGGGAGCCGAGGTCGAACGACATTACTAATTAATGGATGTTTTCAACATGAACACGAGGTGTTTTGATTCAACTGGAGATTTGAAATTATTTTTCATGCAGGAAGTAACAGTCACTGAGGCAGAGAAAAAATAAATGTGGACAGCAGACATCTTGCTGTAACACATATGAGCTATTACAACATAATCACCAGAGAAAATGTTCATAATGTACGTCTGCAAACCACATCTATGTTACGTATGTACATTTATTTTTTGTTGTTGACTTAAAGTTTCTCAGCAACACTGCGGTGAAGATATGGTTAGGTTTAAGCACAAAAACAACTTGGTTATGGTTAGGAAAGATCATGTTTTGGCTTAAAACACCCACATTTTGTGGCACAGAAGCTGCTTAAAAAACAGGGACAGGTCTGCCAAAAACACCCACGTTCAGTATCTCCCACCCCGCTGGGAAATGCTGCAATGAGTGGGTGAAAAACGCTGTTCCGTGGAGAACGCCATGATGCCAGGTTCGGTGGCTCCATCCACATCACACCAACCCTGGCCTCCCTACACTGGTTACCTGTTGCTTTCAGAATTGATTGTAAGGTTTATATTGATGACTTACAAAGACTTATACAGCAGATCTTTTATGTTCCATCTCACACCCTGAGATCCTCAGATGCATCTTTCCTTGTTGTTCCAAGTT
This sequence comes from Epinephelus moara, assembly GCF_006386435.1. Lineage (NCBI taxonomy): Eukaryota > Metazoa > Chordata > Actinopteri > Perciformes > Serranidae > Epinephelus > Epinephelus moara. The sequence continues at coordinate 7,603,575 of NC_065519.1, read as the reverse complement.
CCAGATTAATTCACAAAGGTGGGAGAAGCTTTGCTGTTATAGCGCCATGACTTTGGACTGACCTGCCTGAGGAGACCAAGGCTGCAAACTCTGTCTCATCTTTTAAATCAGTGGGTCGCGGCTCAAAAGTGGGTCATTGGTCCATTCTGATTGGACCGCAAGTGACTCGCAAATGTGCAAATTTTTTAAAAAACAAACTTTATTTTTAAGTACAGTGAATTTCCCGCACAGAGCTTTTATTTTGAAGTGCCATTTCCTAAAAAAAACTGTGTGGACTTTGAACCAATGACCAAGGAGAGCTCAGGACCCTGTGGCTGGACCCTCCAACTCCCTCTGACAAATGTGAGCTTATATATATTACGTCACTTTAGAAACATTGATATAATATGTATGAAACTTGCAAATGCTTGTTTGTGGTTTGCAGAAACCTGTGTTTTTCATTCATCTGCTGGTTTCACAGCCTCACATTGAAAGACAGAAGCAGTCTAAATAGCATTGTACAAATCTGCTCTAAGATCACAAGAGTGACACAATGGGACATTTTTTGCAATCAGCAAATCTTCCAGAAAAACCACAACAATTTAAGCTTCTTCTGTGCGTGTTCTCTGTTGCCACCAGGGCATCTATACACTTTACCTGCTTGTAAAACTAATCGGTATTCAAAATCTTTTATTCCTTCTGCTATTTGTCTTTTAAATTCTCTGTTAATTTGTTTTTATTTTTATTTTTTTTATCTTTTTTTATGATATACTGTCTATTAACTTTTATTATTAAGTGTTTATGGATTAACTAAAATTAATGAACATGTCATTGACGTGAATATAGGTGCCACATGCACACTGACAGAGGTTAGTTCCCCAAACAAAAGGGAACAAATTTGGACATAAAAATCCACCAGAATGCGGGAAATGAAATGCTTGTGCTTAGATTTTCTTCACTGGAGAGAGGCAACCCAGTTCACTAGAATGTCACCAATCCAAAGACACAAGGTTAGTCTCATTTTGTGGGGACAGTTGAAAGGGAAATGTATGAACTTATGAACTAGGAAAAAACTCCAGGAGGCTTGTGGAAGCAAAGGGAGGTTCACCAGGAAATAGAAACTGTAAGATTTAATATTTCCTGCACATCAAAGACTTTCAAAGTTATTCATATTAAAACAGTAAAATAATTTATATCTTTTGTGAATGAAGTGAATGCCACCTGATGATGATGATGATGATGCTATCACAATATATTTATATTATATATTTTAAAGATCTGTTATGTGTTGTTGGACTTCAGAGAATGCGTCTCATAAGAAAGGAGTGCTGGTGTTGTTGTAATTCACAGCTCCAGTGTGTCAGTGTTGAAGCTCACCGGCAGACTTTAACCTCTGAAAATGAAACACAGTCTACTCCACTCTTTGCTCTGTACGTGCGATCGCTCCCAGCATGGCGGCGTCTTCCCAGCCTGCTTTGCATATGACTGCAGGGTTCGGGATCAAAGCGAGAGGAAGTTATGAGACAGGCAGCGACGGGCCCCCGTCTGATGAAACGCTCACTGCTGCTGTCAGGAGGCCTGGCAGAGGTTTTACTGTACAGAGCTGCACGCTTTGCATTTACACTTTCAGACGCTGGGCTTACGCGATGTTTCAGGGCGACTCACTGCTAACGCAGGTGGGGGGTCGCTGTATCGCTCAGGGACTCGTCGACAGAAGTGGAAGGAGCTGACGGACTCACGCTGGCTTTAACGGGTGACCTTTCAGCTTCAGGAAAGACTCTTCAAAGCTGCAGAGTAACAAAGCCTCGCACATTATAATATCAGTAAATAAACAGGAGCTGTACTTTCTCAGCTCGTGCGTTCAGACTGATAAAAGACTTCATTACACTTATGACTCTTTAATGAGCTGAAAGATCTGGGAACACAGTGACAGCAATAAAAAGAAGTGAGTAAACAGATAAAACCAACAGCCTCACAGTTTAGAGACCTACTTCCTGTTTCAACTTTGAACTCCTGCACTTACTGTAGTTTTGTCTACACAGCCTGCCGATGCATTGAGGGATTTTGGGGGCATTTTTTTCCTTTGTTTGAAGTGACAGTAGAGAGATGGCAGAAAATAAAAGGAGAGAAGGAGGGGAAATGACATGCAGCAGCTGAAATAAACATCTTCACCACGAAGTCTGTAGACACCTCACAGTGAGGGATTATCACTCGATGAATATCAAAGTAATCACGTGTCAAGATTTGTTCTTGTGCGTGATAGACAAGAACATTCCTCAGAGATTTTGGACCATATTGACATGATGACATCACACAGTTGCTGCAGATTTGTCGGCTGCACATCCATGATGTGAATCTCCCGTTCCACCACGTCCCAAAGGTGCTCTATTGGATTGGGATCTGGTGACTGTGGAGGCCATTGGAGTACAGTGAACTCATTGTCATGTT